>NW_026516782.1:0-133980 GCF_025766255.1 Zychaea mexicana
TTCCTCTGTTAGTCGACCTTTCCAGCATGAATCTGTTGGATCGAGAATAAAAGAATGAACGAGGCTACAGATACGATGATATGAAAGTTAGTCATAGTAAATATACATGTGCAAATACATATATAACTCACTGTTCAAATTCATATTCGGTTCCAAATTCATACATGGAAAACAATCTTGTTTGCATTAAATGACCAAATTTCAGCTATTCATTTTATTTTCAAATAAATCCATATAATTATCAATAATTGCTGTATCATCAAGATCTTCTTGCCAAATCCATTCATTATGTGAATCATCATAATCTTTCTATTTAACATAATATTTCATTCGTTTTTTAAATTTTCTATGTTTTATAATTCTTCCAACTTCAAAACTATCATCATCTGTATAATTATCATTTTCTATATCCATATTAATTATTGGTAATTCATTGCTATGATTATCATCAAAGTAGTTTCAAATAAATGCATCTTGTTGATTAGTCATATCTGTAATTCTTAATATATCAAATTCATATATAATGCTATTTATATTATTATTTCTATTAGGATTAGGATAATCAAAGTTTTCATTAACCCATAACAGATGATTTGGTTTATTAGGTATATTATATAACTGACAAAACTTTTGAATATTTAATAATAGAAGTGATAATTTTATTTGTACATTATATATTTTAAATCTGTAAACTTTTATAGTACTTTCATTATTATTAAACCTTTTGAATTTATTGCTAAGAAATCTAAGACATGATTCTATTTTACTTCTAAAACTTCCAAAAGTTTCATTGTATAGTAATTCATTATCATTTAAGTCTATATTTTTACTTTTTCTAATAGGAAAACATAAAATTATTAAGATTTATTTTATCATTTCCTTTTCTATCGCAATTATCTATAGATTTTTTAATATAGTAGTAGTAACCACCATCAAATGCTATGCAATCATTTTCATTTAATTTATTTTCCAACTTCATATCTAAAAACATTTGCCCATCATTATAATTTCTGCATGGTTTACTATTAGATACATTAACTGCAAATTCATTTATTAACATTTAATTGTTCAATTCCCAAAATCATATATAACTTGTGTTTGTAAACCTGAATTTTTGAATTTATATGAATAAAAATTTCTTTTCTTTATATCTTTATCGTTACAATCTATACGACTATCATGACCATCTATAAATAAAGTCATATTTTTAAAGCCTATAGGATTAAGCTTTTCTGCATTTAATATTCTCAAAGTAGTGGATGAAAACATATTTTCTAATAATTCAGTTATAATTCTATTTAAAATCATTAAATGACTTTATAGAAAATTCATTTTTATCATAATTCTTTATACTGATAGTTTCTATGCTTATCTTTTTATTATTAAAGAAATTCAATTTTTATGTAAAAAGTAAAATTATTGCTCATGTCATGTCATATGATGAATTAAAAAGTCTTGGCAAAAAGTGTTGAAGATGAAAATAAAAAATAAAATACAATGTATACTTATAAAATAATTGTTCATTTTTTGCTGTATGTTTTAGCATTTAATATATTATAGTGTTTTGAAAAATTTAAATATTCTCAATTCATTATATGTTTAATAAAATTTTTAAATTTATTTATAAATAAATGTTCTCCCATGATATCTTCGAGATAGATATCACTACTATTATCGTCTTTTCGTAATGGCCATTTGTCTTCGTTTTTCATTGCTTCGAATTTTTTTTGATACTGCTCTCTGTTTTCAGCACTCAAAGGACATGAGTCTGTCTTCGAGCTTTCAGCTGTAGAGAGGGATCTCTTGCTTGTAGTTGTTGGTGTTGCTGATAATGACACAATATTATTTGTTGTAGACGAGGCTCTGCTACTTCTTACGTTTGCAGATTGGATCTCTGGTTCCACTCCATTTTGCTTCTATAAATCAAAAGTTAGAAATATCAAAGGCTTAATGTTATACGATATACATAGCGTAGATAGTTAGATACAATACTTTGAGAACATGTTGTAAAATATCATTCCAATTGGGTTGCTTCTTCGAAAATTTCTATTTATGTATAAAATAGCAGTGTTAGATATTATCTGTGTTGGTGAACGCTTGTACTTGATACACATAGTAAAGTACTTTATGCACCTTTAAATTATAACTATGAATTGCGGTTATGAATCGTTGTTTCCATGTTTGTACAACTGCGTTTGGGTTCGGCATATCAATAAATTTTTTTTGTCATGGTTATATAAACCAGCAAGACTTGGGATTCCTTCTTCATTTTCAAGGTATTCCTTGATCACTAAATAATTTGTAATATGGTTGGTTCTGGGTTATCAATCCCTTTAACATGATTCTAGTTTATACAATATATATTACTACGTTTTGTGATTTCTTCATTATCGCTTGGAGGTGCTGTGGCTGCGGAATCTGACATTTTGTGGAAGGAAGTTAACGCTGTTATGCTTCGGCAACCGTTGCTGGGTTACAGCAAAAATAATTATGATGTAATAAATTGTGACGTAATCAATGGTGATAAATAACGACTTCGTTAAACACCCGAAAAACTTTTGGTGCATTTCTTCTATCAATGTATTTCTTATGAGGGTTTATCAGGGTAACAACCCAGCCCAAGTAATGTACGTGGAATAACTAGTATCGGGTTGTCTTTACTAGTCCCTCAGCGTGCATTGCGTTATCTTTTGTCTATTTGTTTCTTATGAGGGTTTATCAGGGTAACAACCCAGCCCAAGTGATGTACGTGGAATAACTAGTATCGGGTTGTCTTTACTAGTCCCTCAGCGTGCATTGCGTTATTTTTCTTATGAGTCTATTCACAAGTCGATAATAGGGGTCGCAATTAGACGGGTCAGGTTGGGTCAAGGGTCTGACCCATTGACCTGTGGGTCAAGAAAACACTGACCCGACCCGACCCGTTCAACCCGACGGGTCAAAACTCGGGTTGATGGGTCAAGACTAATTTCAATGTAGTGATGAAGGAAGTGTCGATCAGCCTGAACTTGAGTGCTGGAAGTGCAAAACTCCATATATATATAGCTCTCTTAGATGATGGCACGCAAATTCCTAGCAGTGCTAGCAACATCTACGTTTTGAGTGATTATTCTTAAAGGTAAAGGGTTCTGTGCCATCACAAAAGAAATTGCTTGGGCTCACATGCTTTAAAGAAAGCATAATATTTAAAGTGTGGTTGAAAATCGACTTCCCTATATGCCCCTTATCCTTTTCCCTTTTCCCTTTTCTTTTCACTTCTATCTTCTTCCTTCGATTTTCTTTTCTCAATTCCTTTTCTGTCTTTTGTTAAATCGCGTCTCTTACTGCCACCCTCTATTGTATATTCTCATTGCACTATTGCTATGTACTCTTTACTCCTATCATATATATTGCTTATAGCTTACTTATCCCATACTGTTGAATATAAAGTATAATCCCACAATAAAAAGAATTAAGTACGTTTTATGCTATAGTTCTATAGCAGACATATTGACAACTAATGATGATGTTTCCCAACAAGAAGATTGACTACTTCAATATAAGTACCTCATACATATTATATGTATACACGGGTCACGACGGGTCAACGGGTCGGGTCAAGGGTTGGACGGGTCGACCTGCGGGTCAGAAAAGCATCAACCCGACCCGTTGACCCGTCCTCAACCTGCGGGTTGGTTTTGACCCGCGGGTCAGATTGCGACCCCTAATTGGTAATAATGTTGACATTTTTCGATTTTGAACAGGCACCAAAAAGAACAGATTTGAATTTCTTTGATAACCGCCTAATATCCACATATGTTTTCTGTATCGTTTATGCTTTGCAGTAGTAATTTTTGTTTTGTCAAAACAGCATTCGTCGATTTCAACAATTTCATCTTGTCCACCAATTACATTTTTCCATAACTCTTGATTGTTAAGGATCCATGTTTTTATCGCAAAGCGTATTTTTGAATGAGAAGTGCTACGCGTACGAGTTTTTCTGAGCGGGTTTTTAAAGTGGTTGTGTTGTGAAACCTTGTATAGCCAATCCAATTGCCGGTCTTACACGTACGAGTTTTTTGCTAAAGGAACTGAACAGCATATGCGTACGAGTTTTTGTCTATCCATCAATCTTCCGTTTTTTTGAATGGCCTTGTCAAAATAAATAGCTATTGTCATACTTCTTGATGTACAAACTGCTCATTAGATGGGCGCAATGGATTTATTTACGCTGTTCTTTTCGAGATCTTACACGTCTGTTCTGCCACCATACAGTAATGGCATATATAAGTTTGCATTCGCTTCTTTTCTTTAAGTTCTTGGCCTTTTCCCCAATATTTGATGCCACACCAAGCGATATCAGGATTCTAATCAATCAAGCAATTCACTTGTTCATGTGGAGGAGTTTTCTACCGAGTCCATATAGTTAGCAATCATTTATAAAAAAAGAACTTTGGGCAGCGCTCTTTTACGCGTACGAGTTTTTTTCTATAGTGGTTCCACGCGTAAAACAGCCCTTTAACATAAGCTACTGTGATAAGAAGTCAGTGTTTATGTATAAAAAGGTAAAATCCAAGAGAAAATATAAGAGAATTAAAACGCTAATTCATGTGAGAGTAAATATAAGGTGGATAACAGTAATTGTGTCTGACAGAGAAAAATAGAAATGAAATGGAGGAGAGATAAACAAATGGGTTGTTACAACAAGAAAAAATCGGAAAAAAGGTAATGAAAGCTGTCAGATACTATTTATACGTTTCTGGAAATACATTGGAACCAAACTGTGCACTTTTCCACATGCGAAGTCGTGCATAAGATGTGAGATCTTCAACACCTTCTATCTGCATTAGATCCCATTCATTTAAATTTTTGCTCCTTCTACCTTCTTCCAGATCTTCAGCTATAAGTAAAATGGCTGTTTCCGGTGCAAGGATCATTTGGACGTAAGATATGTATGTAAGGCGCAATCTTTCAATGTTGTAGTCTTGGTCTTGTTATGAAGTAGGGAGCCAGTACTTATCCTCACTATTATTTCTACTTAATATGTTAGATCATAGTCTTTTTACATTTGAAACGCATATAGTACTCGAAATTACAGTGAGCAAGTTTCCTATGAAACTTCCACTTCCTATGGAGCTGTTTGAACGGTCTTCAGATTAACAAATAACTCACTGCAAGCAGACTTAAGAAAACTCATACGCGTTAGCAGATAGCTGTCAAAATTTACCCCAGCTAGTTATAATTTACATAGAAAAAACTCGTACGTGTAAGCAGACAACTGTCAAAATTTGTCCCCGCTACTTATGATTTACGTGGAACCAGGTTCAAAAAAATCCATACGCGTAAAAGAGCGCTGCCCAGAGTTTTTTTATAAGTGATTGTTACCTATGTGGACTCGGTAGAAAACTACCTCCACACAAACAAATGAATTGCTTGATTGATTAGGATCTTGATATCGAGCTTAGTGTTCCATCTAATTTTGGGAAAAGGCCAAGAACTTAAAGAAAAGAAGGAATGCAAAACTCATATATGCCATCACTGTATAGTGGCAGAACAGAATCCTGTAAGATCTCGAAAAGAACAGCGTAATTAAACCCATTGCACCCATTTAGCGAGCAGTTTTACATCAAGAAGTAGGACAATAGCTAGCTATTTTGACAAGGCCATCTAAATAGGGGAAGACTGATGGGTAGACAAAACCTCGTATGCATATGCTGTTCAGTTCCTTTAGCAAAAAACTCGTATGTGTAAGACTGGCAATTGGATTGGCTATACAAGGTTTCACAACACAACTACTTTAAAAACCCGCTCAGAAAAACTCGTATGCGTAAGAAAAAAAACTCGTACGCATAGCACTTCTCTTTTGAATATAATTGTGTAACTGTTTCATCATCGATTCCCATTTGTAGAGACACTTTTATAGGAGAAGGATCTATATAAAAAACAAATTAATATTATATATGTTATATTGTAAAAGATACATACCAATCATCCATTGACGTAATAGCTCTACTATTTGTATTGGTCGTAGATTTGTTTTTTCAAATAATGTTTCGGTAAATACACCTTTTCTAATATTATCTGGATAACAATAAAATCGATATCTTTGATAATATTTTCCAATGGATAATGGTTTTTCGCATTTTTTACAAATAAAAGGTTTTATAAGTCCTTGCTTTTGTAAATAGATTATAGCTTGTTCATCGTCGTAAAGTGTTCAAAATAGTATTTCATTTAGTTTAAACATTTTGATAAAGAAAAAGAAAAATTTTTTATAACTTTATATATTTTGTGTAACTTACCAAAGAACGCTTGTAACCGAAATTATTTGTGTTTAACAGCCGGCAAACATATCCACCTGGAGAGTCAAGAATAGATACTTGCAAACGGGTGTCTAAAATGTCAATCAATAGATATTTCGTTTGTAAGTTCGCAGTGATGACAATTGCTACAAAGCAGAAGTAAGAACTTACTGTTTTCGTTGATGGCTGTAACTTTAATGACTCGAGCAAGAGAACTCTCACCATATCCCTTTGCTAATATTCTTACAAGAATATCTTTCATAATCTTTGGTGTATGCAAATGTTTTTCCACCATCTCTTTTTTTCCGATACTGCCAGCATCCTCTTTACCACATTCGCCAACAGCAATATCAAGATTATTGTGTATCAGCAAGAAGTCGGGGCGAACTGACGACTGCTTATCTGCAATCGAGTTCAATCCAGTTATTGCCCTATTGTTGTTTACTCGAACTAACGTGGAAACACATGCTCGGTCCCTTTTTTGAGTCGTTAATAGAGCACGTATAACCAAATATATAATGCAAAATAAAGTAAAGTAGAATAAAAAATCCCACCTAGCAGCGATAGCGATATTCTCGTAGCACCGGTCCAAGTTGACTCAGCAACGAGCTACAAAATCCATCTCACTGCCATTTGCAACGATATCTCTTAAGGTGTCGTTGCGATACATGTTGAGGAAATCGAGAATTGTTCTTTGTACCCAATCTTCGTCAAAGTGAGTTCGAGGGTTAAAAAAGCCCAACTCAGTCACTGCCTTCCAGATGGTGTCAATGATATCGTCGCTCTTTCTCTCTGAATTCTCGCCATCAACAGTTGCAAGCGCCTTTTCACAGTGATCAAAAATGGATCGAACGCCATCACCAATTGCCAGAAGGCCTGGATCAGTTGCATCAATGATTCTTTTTAACTCTTCCTCTGTTAGTCGACCTTTCCAGCATGAATCTGTTGGATCGAGAATAAAAGAATGAACGAGGCTACAGATACGATGATATGAAAGTTAGTCATAGTAAATATACATGTGCAAATACATATATAACTCACTGTTCAAATTCATATTCGGTTCCAAATTCATACATGGAAAACAATCTTGTTTGCATTAAATGACCAAATTTCAGCTATTCATTTTATTTTCAAGTAAATCCATATAATTATCAATAATTGCTGTATTATCAAGATCTTCTTGCCAAATCCATTCATTATGTGAATCATCATAATCTTTCCATTTAACATAATATTTCATTCGTTTTTTAAATTTTCTATGTTTTATAATTCTTTCAACTTCAAAACTATCATCATCTGTATAATTATCATTTTCTATATCCATATTAATTATTGGTAATTCATTGCTATGATTATCATCAAAGTAGTTTCAAATAAATGCATCTTGTTGATTAGTCATATCTGTAATTCTTAATATATCAAATTCATATATAATGCTATTTATATTATTATTTCTATTAGGATTAGGATAATCAAAGTTTTCATTAACCCATAACAGATGATTTGGTTTATTAGGTATATTATATAACTGACAAAACTTTTGAATATTTAATAATAGAAGTGATAATTTTATTTGTACATTATATATTTTTAAATCTGTAACTTTTATAGTACTTTCATTATTATTAAACCTTTTGAATTTATTGCTAAGAAATCTAAGACATGATTCTATTTTACTTCTAAAACTTCCAAAAGTTTCATTGTATAGTAATTCATTATCATTTAAGTCTATATTTTTACTTTTTCTAATAGGAAACATAAAATTATTAAGATTTATTTTATCATTTCCTTTTCTATCGCAATTATCTATAGATTTTTTAATATAGTAGTAGTAACCACCATCAAATGCTATGCAATCATTTTCATTTAATTTATTTTCCAACTTCATATCTAAAAACATTTGCCCATCATTATAATTTCTGCATGGTTTACTATTAGATACATTAACTGCAAATTCATTAATATCATATATAACTTGTGTTTGTAAACCTGAATTTTTGAATTTATATGAATAAAAATTTCTTTTCTTTATATCTTTATCGTTACAATCTATACGACTATCATGACCATCTATAAATAAAGTCATATTTTTAAAGCCTATAGGATTAAGCTTTTCTGCATTTAATATTCTCAAAGTAGTGGATGAAAACATATTTTCTAATAATTCAGTTATAATTCTATTTAAAATCATTAAATGACTTTATAGAAAATTCATTTTTATCATAATTCTTTATACTGATAGTTTCTATGCTTATCTTTTTATTATTAAAGAAATTCAATTTTTATGTAAAAAGTAAAATTATTGCTCATGTCATGTCATATGATGAATTAAAAAGTCTTGGCAAAAAGTGTTGAAGATGAAAATAAAAAATAAAAATACAATGTATACTTATAAAATAATTGTTCATTTTTTGCTGTATGTTTTAGCATTTAATATATTATAGTGTTTTGAAAAATTTAAATATTCTCAATTCATTATATGTTTAATAAAATTTTTAAATTTATTTATAAATAAATGTTCTCCCATGATATCTTCGAGATAGATATCACTACTATTATCGTCTTTTCGTAATGGCCATTTGTCTTCGTTTTTCATTGCTTCGAATTTTTTTTGATACTGCTCTCTGTTTTCAGCACTCAAAGGACATGAGTCTGTCTTCGAGCTTTCAGCTGTAGAGAGGGATCTCTTGCTTGTAGTTGTTGGTGTTGCTGATAATGACACAATATTATTTGTTGTAGACGAGGCTCTGCTACTTCTTGTGTTTGCAGATTGGATCTCTGGTTCCACTCCATTTTGCTTCTATAAATCAAAAGTTAGAAATATCAAAGGCTTAATGTTATACGATATACATAGCGTAGATAGTTAGATACAATACTTTGAGAACATGTTGTAAATTATCATTCCAATTGGGTTGCTTCTTTGAAAATTTCTGTTCATGTATAAAATAGCAGTGTTAGATATTATCTGTGTTAGTGAACGCTTGTACTTGATACACATAGTAAAGTACTTTATGCACCTTTAAATTATAACTACGAATTGTGGTTATGAATCGTTGTTTCCATGTTTGTACAACTGCGTTTGGGTTCGGCATATCAATAAATTTTTTTTTGTCATGGTTATATAAACCAGCAAGACTTGGGATTCCTTCTTCATTTTCAATGTATTCCTTGATCACTAAATAATTTGTAATATGGTTGGTTCTGGGTTATCAATCCCTTTTAACATGATTCTAGTTTATACAATATATATTACTACGTTTTGTGATTTCTTCATTATGGCTTGGAGGTACTGTGGCTGCGGAATCTGACATTTTGTGGAAGGAAGTTAATGCTGTTATGCTTCGGCAACCGTTGCTGGGTTACAGCAAAAATAATTATGATGTAATAAATTGTGACGTAATCAATGGTGATAAATAACGACTTCGTTAAACACCCAAAAAACTTTTGGTGCATTTCTTCTATCAATGTATTTCTTATGAGGGTTTATCAGGGTAACAACCCAGCCCAAGTGATGTACGTGGAATAACTAGTATCGGGTTGTCCTTACTAGTCCCTCAGCGTGCACTGCGTTATCTTTTGTCTATTTGTTTCTTATGAGGGTTTATCAGGGTAACAACCCAGCCCAAGTGATGTACGTGGAATAACTAGTATCGGGTTGTCTTTACTAGTCCCTCAGCATGCATTGCGTTATTTTTCTTATGAGTCTATTCACAAGTCGATAATAAACAATTGCATTTTTTGAAATGTTCAACTCCAAACAGCTTTACTACTGGGTTACGATGTTTTTTTAATGAACGTTTTTCTAATATTGTAAAATAGGCTGTGTAGAGGCATAGGTTTACAGCTCAAGTTAGTCAATGGCAAGAAAAACAACGACATAGTAGGAGGAAAAATGGTATTATCTTGGTGTTGAAATGTTTGTGGATTCGTTGTCATCTGGTTATATGTCTTACATTCATTAGAAAGTGACTCACAGTATATTCTTTTTTTAATACAGAAACAGGCCACCAGTATGTTACTATCAAGTCGCATGGCTCTTTTCTTCATCAATAAATTATTCGACAAGTTGTTTGAGGGGTCTTTGTTGTTATCCTTATGTTCTAAAATCGAGTGGATAAGATGCTGGGTATTTTTTTATTGAATGCGTTGGAGTATTGTAGTGTTTACCAATGTAATATATATAATTGGGAAGTTGTGATATGATGGTCAAATTTTGACGAGAGTATTATATTATAAGTGTATGTTTTCTACATATGACAGGTCGGCTTCTAGGAGCGAGATGGCAGTAGAGCATCAATCTTGACCAACATGGAGGTGTCTGTGCAGTATCGCCATTCCGAGAAAACACACACACACGCACAAAAAAAATATATCGTGCTATACTTATCCATACTTCTACAATGAGACACAGGAGAGCCGAACACGCGGCCAGAGCAGAGCAGAGAATCGCAGCCAAGGCAAAAGCACTTCTTCTCGCTGAGAAATTAAAAGATCATTAGAGGGCTGCACACACTGTGCTATCTTCATTTTTGACACGGCATGTCCATCCTCCTCCATCCCAAGCTGGATGCAGCTATACTAACATTTGTTATGTCGTTTTACAGAAAAGATATAGACAGAGAGAGGTGGCTCTAAATTAATCCAAGTCCAAACAGACCACCGCAGAACCTGCCTTTAATAGAAAAAAAAAGTATCTATGAGCAGCTGTGTATACTTTTTGACATGTCAGGGCAGACATCTTTCTGGTTTTTCAAACACGCAAAGACAAACACAAGCACAAAATCCTTTCCAGCTATACTTACTGTTATGACATCCTTGGGTTGGAGGAAGAGAGCCTTGAGCTAAAAAGAGGAAAAGCAAGAAGGACACGACGACCAATTCTGAAAAGAATAAGAGAAGAAATGAGAGAGACTGCCATACTGCTCACCTTTGACACGTCATCCCCAGCACCCAGGCCATCCTACTCACCTACCAATGTTCAAGTCCCTTTTTGCTTATCTCTACTATCTGTTACTTGTCCGCCGGACACGATTAACCCAACCAGCATAAGGCGGAACCTGAAGTAGAAAGAAAAGAAGAAAGACCTTAAGCAGGCTGTTCTACATATGCAGCTACTTTTGACACGTCACGGCATCAGCACTCCCAACAGACACTCAGCTTCTCTCCAGCTCATGCTGACATTCCTTTTCCTACCGTACTCACAGCCGTTGCTTGAGCTTAAAGGTGGGGTGCAAATACCAAACCGAACCAACCGTTTCAAAAGGTCAGAATCCTACAGTAGTAGCAGAGAAGAAAGGAGGATAACATTAGTGGCTGTATGCTGTACACACACTTCTTAGACACATCAAAATTCAGATCTTCTTTCGTATATCACATCCAAATGCAAAAACTCAAAGTACACTTCACCCTTTCCATATCGTTCTTACACTTGCATTTCTGCTTTGAGAGCCAACGTGAAGGGGAGAAGGGCCAGGTTAAGACGAGAAGAAGGTCTGTGTCAAAAAAGAAAGAAAGTGAGATAAAGGATCTTGAGAAATCACTGTATACTCACGATCGGTTGCATACACTCTTCTCACTCACCACCATAAACATACTCTCTCCAATCCTCTAATCCGTTCCAATGATACTCACATTGAATAGCTTTGGCTTAGAAAAGTTGACGAGGAGGAAGAAGAGCGGCATGATTGCTGCGACCGCGCGGTTATATAGTAGTAATGATCACACATGCTACGCGGCATTTGAGCGAGTTCATTCTATCCTATCATATTACTCTCTGACGTTTATGACGCGCCGAGGTGTGTGAGTAGACGGGTATCGCATCGAGGAAAGACTCAAGGAGATAACCGTCATTAACACGACAGAAGCTCACTTCAAATCCTTCATCATCTGAGAAGTGTCATCGCTTTAAACACGCTGAATAGAAGTATCAATACAAGTATCAACGTATTCACTACACTATGTATATAGGAGTATCCAAGATCTCATGAGACATGACGGTCCCGCGCTTGCCAATGTTCCATTTGGTGAAAAAATCATGATCTTTGGCGTTGACTTTCGCTAGGTATTCAACATTGTATCCTCTCTTCTACTCTGCATTCTTTTACTACTGAGCGGTAGTACTTACATTAAAGTATCTGCATCAAACCTGATAACAGTTCCTTCCTGTGATACCAGATGATCGCGCTCGCAAATCGTACAGTAGTATCTAAATCGTTCATCAATTTGGCCCAGTGTCACCGTCCACCGCCTTGAAACCAACATGCGCGTCCAACAACCTGCCAACACCAATGACACAAACGAGCATGGCCAGTTCATGCAATTTTTACTTTGCGTTGGTGATGGTGCTGAGCTGTTGGTGCCAGCCACTGACGACAGAGTCCGGCTTCCGGATCGAATGCTCATGCCACATTACAACACGTACGAGCTCATAGAAGCCATTTACGGCAACCTCAACGCACCACATGTGGATCGTGGTTACCTCATCAGTCGCTCTATCTTAATTCCAGAGAATGTCGACGTCACAGCAATCAACGAATTGATACTCGACCATTTCCCAGGCACTGTACACGAATTCCAGAGCGCTTATACAGTGGATGATCCGGAAGATTAAACCACATACCCACCAGAGCTTCTGAATGCAATGAATCCATGAGACCTCCCACCACACTCGCTAAAACTCAAAGTCGGTTGCCCAGTCATGCTTTTGCGGAACTTGCATACCCAAAGTGGTCTCTGCAATAGGATACGGCCGATTGTACGCTCTTTCCAACGCTATGTACTTGAAGCAGAAATAGCCAGTGGACCTCATGCCGGCAACATCGTCTTAATCCCTCGCATAACACTCACACCTTCACAAACACGCTCCCCCATTCTATTTGAACGCCCGCAAGCCCTTGTTCGCTTGGCATTTGCAATAACCATCAATAAGGCACAGGGTCAAACTTTCAACACTGTTGGCCTCTACTTGCCTGAACCTCCTATCACCCACGGTCTATTTCATGTAGCCATGTCACGCGTCCGCACACCATCATCTATTAGAATCATGTTAGCTCCCGAGAACTCAAGTATCGCGGGTCAGCAAGGCCAAAACACCCGAAATGTTGTTTTCCATGAAGTTCTTCTCTAATTCTTTTTGTCGCCTATTCTCTTTTACCTTCTTATCACTACATTATCTTTTTCTACACTTCTTTTCGCATTGCATTTAAACTGGAGATAGTTAAGTATCCAACTTTGACGACTTTCTATGATAGACTACTTCTCACTGAACAATGATCTAGCTTTTGTTTCTGAAAACAGACAATAAGGATCCAATACCAAAACACTGATCCAACCTCGCTCTACAGGGGGGTTTGGGGGGGCCGTTCGGACGCGTTTCCGTTGAATGACACGGAGCGAAGCGGAGGGGCTCATTCATCCGAGCGAAGCGAGAAAGGACCGCTAGTAATGCTTAAAGTAATAATAATTTATTATTTAGTTTGAAGTTTATTTATTGGAAGGTCAATGACGGTATGCTTGTAGCGTTCTTGTCGTTTTTCTTGCAATGCGGAGATTATCAGAAAAAGCCCTCATAAGAGAGATGATGCTTTAACTGAAAATAGTTTTCTAGTGAGGGAAAAACATGCCAGATTAAATATGATATAGAGTACAGATACTTTTAATAAACAGAGAGTATATGTACCATAATAAATAGTGGGTTCATTAGACCGTATATAAGATATTTCCTATTAGTGCAGAAGGCTGGTTTGAAAAGAGGTACGTTTTAATGTAGTATATGCATTTTCTATAAAGAATATCAGAGCATACATGTTTATGCTGTACAATTCGCTTATTACAGTACTCTCCTCCTGTCATTGTATTGTTGGACATCGCAATCAATAAAGACAGCGATTGCTCTTCCTTAAAACCCTGGTTATAAAAGCTATGTAAGAATAGTAAATAAACACTGACATCGCGGTTGTTGCCGTAAAATGATAAGCTTTAATTCACTTATACTTTTGTTTGGGCCTATACACGGCAACATCTGGCTATGCGGTAATCTTGTCCATATCGATGGACAGGAAATAAACTTGTCTGGTACATCAACGATTTACCTCGTCTGGCAAAACAGTGACAGCTTAGTATCACAGAACTCTTTTTTTTGAAGAATCGAGGCATCTTGAAAACAGCATCGTGTGATATGTAGGTTGCCAGTAAACAGCCAGTATATTTATGTGACGTAGATGCAAAGTTTCAAAGCATGTTGAAAAATCAAAGGTGAGTACTGTAGCGATCAAATGTTTCTGCGAGCGTACAGCTTAGGCAACATGCTCTAGTATTTACCGGCTATCTTTGACAAAATAAAATTCTTAGGTTTTTGTCTTAAAAGGCACTACCGGAAGAACCCGACATTACGGCTATAAGGAACCTGCGGCAAAACCCATAGCTACATGGATTTGGTTCAGCTAATCTTAGAATAACTCCTCATCGCATTAGCATGATAGCAGCTACTAGAGTGAACTGCTGTTTGGAACATTGAGCGTTAAAAGCGGAATATGATATTCAAGAAATCTTACTCGCATACAACACTCACTCGCACACAATTCGTTGCATTTGCGATATATTAAGCTTGCACTTCATGTGCCTGCAGCATCAATTCTATTATTTAAGCAGACAACTTCAAGTAAATAACAGAAGTACTGTATCTTAAGTTCTCACATTGTGATCTCACAAGTATCATATTATACTGTCAGTTTCCGAGATACTCGTTTTTTCAAGCTTGTTGGAATGTAGTAGTATCTCACCTCTTGTTTTTTCATTGCCCTATTCAGCTAATACAAAATACCGTACCTTCGCTGTTGGCCAGCGCAAACTTCACTAGAAGCTGTACTTTATTAATTTACATGTATTATTTATGATATCGATTACTAAGAAGGATGCATATCGCTTCATCTACGCTTATGCATCATGATTTATTCTAATAGTTCGTTATAATCAGTCCGATGAGTAAGCATTCACCTATGATTATCGACAACTTTCGACTAAACTTTGAGGTCTTGTGACTAACTTGCTTACTCATTCAGCAAGGTTGATTGATCAAGTTGGTACCAATGACAATGTCAAAATTTTCGTGCCCTTCAAAAGGAATATCGGAAGAAAGAACGTTCTGGCAATATAAACAGCAAACTGCATGAACAGGCCCCCCTTCGGGCGCCGGTGTCGGATCTGTTACAATCCCGGAGTTGTAATCCGGTAGATCTTTTTTGCCAGGTGTATCCGAAACTCGACGGCGAGAAAGGGAATCTCTTTTTTTTACTCTCTCTCCACACACAATGCCAATTCGAGTACCACCAGAAGGCAAGTCTTTTGCTCTGCTATAAAAAGAGCAGAATAAGCAAGCTCTATATCACACACAGCTGTAGCAGGTCACTAACAGGTTAAGGAAAATATAACTGCGGTGTTTAATAGAGCTGCCTATGCTCGAGCAACTGCTGAACATAAAGAATCGCTTAACCGCGCTGAAACGGGATCGCTCAAGCTACCTGCGCACACAAGACATTCTACCGTTGAAAGACGAAACTGAAGAGCAGGTGGAAAAATTGAGCAAGGTTCGTGGCAATGTATTGTTCTCGGAGGATCGCTTGTCAAATCGCACCGACGACGTGCTGGACGAAGTATGTCAGCTGCTGAGCTTATCGTTTTTATGCTTGGGCAAGACTAGAGAAAGTAAAGTATTTTGTCTTACAAAAGAAGGGTATTATTTTTTCACTGGGCATGTTAACTTATTCCGAGAATTACCAGCACCTGCTGTGTACTCTCAGGTGATAGCTATCAAGGTAAGGAAAAACGAACATGCACGGGTCATGCATAAATTTTTCACAAAATTTAATATCTGCTTCTTCCAACAGCAATGCTTTGACAGATTGGAAGAATTTGGAATTTACGCTGAAGAGTTTCTGGAACCTTATGAGAAAAAGTTAAAAGAAATCGGACAAATTCTTGAAATCGACAATCGAGACCAGGTTATTCCCGAAACTGCTATGAAGATCGTCAACATCAAGTTTAAGCAGTGCAGTGAGTTGATCTTGCTTTTTCTTTATAAAGAAAAGTACATTTGCTAATTGGTGCTTTATAGAGCGCATCTATGAGAACTTGCTAGATACGATCCATGAAGTCTCTCCTGAACTGTAAGTGTGTGGATGTGGTTGTGCGATGTGTTCTTTATCTGTCCGTCGGTGTAACAAGATCTCTTCTGCTATCTAGTGTACCGGTACGCAACCAACTATTACGTGTCCGGCGTCATCTAGTATCCGTCGCATGCAGAAAGTCGTTCAAACAATCGGATTTATTAGGAGCCCAGGAGGAGTTGAATGAAATCGATCAGAAGAGAGTGGATGGCAAGTTCATGGGCAAAGACGGGGTCAGTATTCCACCAGGCCAGGCTGTTGTTGTCGGTCTCCTCGAGCAAATTTATGCATACGCACACGATCTGGTCCTTGTAGCGAGCAGCGACTTTTCACCTGCATTACAGACAATCCGTGAACGACTCGTTGAAATCAAGACTCAGCTGGAGCGACTTGAACTTACGCACAAATGGACATTGCGACAGACCGATCTATTCACGTACCAACATCAACTCCATGATATCGTCAGTATGCGATGCTCGGACGAGGAAAGCCCCAATTACGGCAAGTTTGTCGACGAGCGTGGTGAGGCCCCTGAAGGACAGACGGTGTTACTCTTTCTGCTTCAGAAATGCTATCGCATGATCCTTATTCTGCTGAATGAAAGCCTTCCGGTCTCAGAAGCACTGACGCCCATATATAATCAACTGTCCACCGTTCGTCAATGCTTGCTTGCAGTTAGAAATACTGGCGCACCTTGCTCTCCCGAAGAGCTCTACCCGTAAGTTTATATTTCCAAAGTATCTTCTCCGCTGTAGTACTGAACATTTTTTCGGGTGCAGATATCAAATGAAGTTGACAAGTATCGACAATTTACGCCGAGATGGCAAGTTCCATGATGACGAAGGACATATCCCTGAAGGACAAGCAATGTGCGTTTCGACGTTAGAGGAATGCTACAGCCTTTTGGATGAACTTCGTGACCAAAACCAAGGTAGCGAAAGCGCATAAAAACACCATCATCGTTATTTTCTAAATAAGATCCACCACAATCCCCACATAATTCATAATACACTTATGTACAGTAGCATAGCAACCAAAAACTTTTAAAGATAATTACTTTTTTTAAACTGGCAGTGGATGGGTTGGAAGGGTATTCGTATTTGTATTGAATCACACTACAAGGGAAAGAACACAAGACATCTCTATCGGTACAGGAGCTACTCTTAGTCGCTGGGCTGATCATCGTCCGAATGGACGTCGTCGTCATCGTGGGCGATATCCGAATCATCCTATTCGAAGAATAGATTAATACGACTTATTCCCTCTACATCCACTCTACATTCGTTTCCTACCATCTGATATGCGGTTGCACCTTGTTCTAGTAATTCCTTAAGCTCCTTGTTTTGGGGGTTCACCAATGTGATTGGCGTGAGCTTATTACGGTTCTCTATGCTAAAATTCTCTCAGCATAGTCTCTTCGCCGACCAAAAAGTCTCTGGTCCCCCAACCCAACATCCTTCTCTTTTCAGGTGTACAAGTTCAAAGACATACTTAGGGTCAGCACCGGCCTCAAGCAAAATCTCTACCATTGCAACCGCCATGGGGACGTCTTCACTTTGATGTTGCACTGCCTTATGCAAAGGTGTGTCTCCTTCAAGTCTATTTTTGACATCGAAATCAATGTCGTCAAGATTGACGAGCAGTTCAAGACAGCCAATGGAACCGAACTGGGCACTAGAACAAATATTGTACATTGCCTCGTTTTAAATATGCATAATTGTAACATTTCTTCCTTTTTTTTTTCTTTCCACCACACAGTACCTACGCGTAGTGAGCTGCTGTGTTACCGGCACCGTCGACGAAGTTAGGGTCACAACTTCCTTCTTTCAAAAGGTCGCCAAGGACATCTTCCTGATCGTTTCGGCAGGTCGAAAGCATCAATTTATCTATTGTTCACAAGTTAATCGTTGACTAGGAACAAAGTATGAAAGGGCACATTGAAAACGCTAACTTACTGTTGGTTGCACCCTCTTTGGTCATTTTATATGGCTATTCTGGAGAAAAAAGAACAAGTGCTCCAGGTTTACTGTGCTCCACTTTAAACAGCCTAATTCCGTCCCCAGCCAATGAGGAAACTACGTCGTACACATTTTGGTTGTCAAGTGGGGAGTTGCTCCAGCGCCGTTGAGGTACATAAAAATTCCCAGGTTATCGTTATACTTCGTGAATTCACCGTTCGTAAGTCTTTCCTCTTAATACAGTCATTTAAAATCGTCGATAGCAATACTTTAATCCAATGCCTTAGAATATATAACGTGCTTCCTTGTATAAAATTTGAAGAATATGCATGTATTTCATCGATTAGATAACATGGACAACAACTAACAAGTACTTCGTGCCAGCTTCAAATCTCTTGAACTTTACTGTCCTACGAATAAAAGGGGTTGGCGTACCTATATTTGTGTCCTTTCAAGCTGGTCTTGCATTAAATATCAGTAGTACCATTAGCACAACAGCTGAAACTTTGTATACTTTATGCTAATGTACTTTCTTCTGCAGTGTCCTGCAGAAGATTATATAGTGAACAAAGCCATATACTTGAGAAAGCTGGTATATACTTCTCTCAAGGTCGCTTACAAGTATAATGGGAAATGATGATGTCTGCTCTCACCGTTCTCGTCGTTTTTGAGACGACTTAACAGCATAGACGAAACACGTCTTAATGCGTGCCAATCTTGTTGCATATAAGTGTAACGAACTGAGTAAAGTTCACGATCAGTGTAGTTCTCTCTTTAGAACACCGATATTTCAGGCATTAGCGAGCCCGATGGAAATGGAAAACGTTGCACGAACTGTATGTATCACAGCAACAAAAATCTACATGTAGCTAGGGGATCATCTGTTCCCTACTGTCACTTTTTTGAATAACATTTGGGTCGAAATCGTTGAAATGACGAGGGCAGAATTCGTGCGCTCATACCATGGACGACACAATTAGTAGGAAGTGGAAACAATCATCAAGTGACAATACTATGCCAAATATACCTATCTTAAGGAACCTCCGATTCGTAGAAAACAGTCTACACATTTTCTGGCTTCTAATGGTACGAGTTCGTACAGCTGCCGTGAACGTGATTCACATATTACCGAATGACTGCTCTAATTCCTTCTGTGTATACACTTTAGGTGAGAGACAAAGTTATGCTATTAAACATTAATTATGGTATGATTTTACCATAAACGCGCTGTCGTCGACCATGCTTGTTAAAATGCCCGAAAATCTATACATTTTTTTGGATGATCAATGGCACAAAAAGAGTAAGCCGATTATGTATCATCTACAATAATAAGTGATATATATAATGTGTAGCGTTAATATGGTGTTTCTATATCGGTGATTACTATGAATCATGTATATGTGATAAACTCTAAGGAAGGACGAATCGAACGATAGTGGACACGCACATAAATACAATCTTCTACACGAAGTCATAATTTTTAACTGCCCGTACGTACCAAATAAGCGATCGATGTTTTTGCCATGTTACCAAAATTTCCAGGGCCCAGAAAACGCATGAAACATGTAGACAGCAGCGCCGTAATTGGTCACCAGCATTTGGCACCAGTCGTAGCGTTGTTAGCTATTCGACGCCGCCAATAGCATTATATAGACTCTGGGGTCCGTGACCGTTGCCTTGAAAGCTATGTCCGTGGTGAATGCGAATCGTTTGGAGTGAGTGTGCGATGAATAGTGCTTGCTATAACAGTCTTGCCGATAGATGGCTACTGAAGATATGCAGGAAGGCGAAGTTTGCATGATGGCGAGTAGAGCGAATGATACTTGGCACCTTAGCGTAAATCCCAAGCACATCATAGAATCACTGCTCATAGCAGTTGAAGCTGTCAATTCGTCAACGGGTGAGACATCGTGTATCCAGAGGCATTCGTTCTGTTATTTATTTGAAAGCAGTGGTAAGTGCAGCTGAAAAAATCGGATATTAGACTTCGACTTGTTGCTAGAAAAGGTGCAGCGACTGACAGCATGTTGAGATTACAAGAAATGTTACCACGCGTGACATAAGTGGACATTAGATAAACTCAAAAAAAAGCGACTGAAGTAGTCAATATCAGTACAGACTGTTTTCCCAAAAGTAAATTATTTATTAAAGACATGAAGCTGCTGTAAATCAAATTCCTGCTGTATTGATGAGCAACTATGTAGTGATCGAGAAATTTGTTAATGTAGCAGTTTTAATGATTATGATACATGCTATTGCTCTTTTATAAGCAAAGTAGCAATAATATATATGGTAGCTACATAGCCGCTCTCTACTTGAAAACCTGATGATTAATGTCGTTCTTAAGCATCGCTGTGTAGCTTCTGCTTCTCTCTAATTGATGACATACATATATAATTCAGTGCTAATAAAGCAAGCACTGCTCTGGCTCCAAATGATGTACTGATTGTCCTGCAATTTAATATGAAAGGCACATAGTATTAATTTTTTGAAATGGCATTACAGAGACTTTGTTGTAGAAGAACATTCTTTACTTCTTTGTATGATGTAACTGTACGCAATACTTGTATGAGAAGTAAATGAAACGAACGGTTGGATATGCTTATTAAAAACCTTCCATCTTGGCAATTCTTCCGTCTTTGTCAGTTTTTCCACGATTAGTGCATTGATATAAGGAATTAGAACATATAAACGGATTAAATTCTCAGATATGTTAATGAAGATCAAAATATATGCACATATCCCACACATACAAACAGCGGCAGAACCGCTGATAGTGAAATTAAAGCAAAAATGGCTACTATAATTATATGACAGTTGAGATTGATCCGATAATTTATGGTACAAGTGCACAATACTTTCTTTGTATTTAATAAGAATGGTTTTCATTCAAATGGAGAATGCTACATAATGTAATGTTAATTAGATAAATGAAAACTTTAGAGTAATATTATTAAATAAACGGTCGCATGGCTACATCTTGCACAAGGGGGTTCGAGGATGGATGATGGAGGAACAAAAACAAAGTATACTAAGGGGTAAAGAAAGGGGCAGGTTAGATAGGAAGTGGTGAAGCAAATAGCGACGAGTTGTAGCCGAAACCAGTACTTGTGACGAGAGATAGACTAGAACAATAAAGAAGGAAAGAAAAAGAGAATCTAAGAGCTTCTTCCTTTAATTTTTAGGGGACTTTTCTCGAGGGAAGAAGAGAGAAAATGGACCCTTTTAATGCTGTTTCTATTATGCTTGTTTTTTAAGCCATCAGACGGGCAACGCCCGCGAGTAAGGCGGCAAAGAGCATAAGGGACGGCATTGCGGATACAGAAACGGCAGAGCTAGGTGAGTTGGAAGCGCCAGGTACGACGCCAGAGCCAGTTGCAGTGCTTGCATTCTGGTTGACCTTTTGGTCAAAGCTGGGGAAAGTGACGACTTGTTCGATGTAGGGGTGCGAGATGTTCATGCATGTTGCAACGTCGACCACGTGCTTGTATGCATTTTTGATGGCTGGATAATTCTTGATTGCAAAGTCCATGGTCATGTTATTGATTTCGTGGCTCAGAACAATGTTGCCGCCGTTAGCAAAGGTGCCGTTTGAGCCCATGGTTATGAAATTTTGGTAGTTTTGATCGACAGTCTGAGGTGTCACACCCGGAGTCGTACCAGCTGCCCAGTCGTCGGTATCAAGATTCCAGAGGATTGCAGTGAAGTTGAGCTGTGTTGCAATCCAGCGAACTCGGTCATCTAGGTCGCCCAGGGCCTAAGATTATAGTAATAGTAAACCAATCGCCAATTAGTGAAAAAGACTCCCCGATCCTCTAGCGCATCTATGCTGTATGTCACCTTTCAACCCCCTCCCCTTCCCCACTTCCCCGTAATTCTGCTCTCCCTCTCAGAAAGGAGATACTATTTCGAGGCATGGAAATTGAGAGTAGAATCAAAAAGCGAAGGGCTGTTCAACTTACAGGACGCCAGTAGAGAGGGGTAACACCCGTGACGTACTTGATGGCCTTGGCTGAATAGTACAGTTCTGCAAGAACCTCCTGGTTGTTTAGCGTAGTCATCATCTTGTGGGACCAGGTATGACCTGCAATGTGGTGGCCGTCCTTGACACCGCGCAGTGCGCCATAAGGCCAGTTGAGAACGTTAGAGCCAATGTAGAACATTGAGGCTTGCTGGTTGTTTTGTTGTAAAAAGTCGTAGAAGGCATTGTGCGAGCAATTGGGTCCGTCATCAAATGTCTAAATGATTTTTATATCCTTGCTTAGTCAATTCTCTTGTATCTTGTAGATGACACAGACACAAACACAAACACACGCGTATGTGAACAGAAAAAAAAAGGAGAAGCTAGCAAAAAATAACAGATCGCACTAAGGAGGCACGTATTCAACAAAATGGAGTAGCACTTACAAGACCCCAAGTTTCAGGCTCTGGACAACGGCTGATATCGGCGTAGATGCCTTCATGCTTGGGCGTTGTGCACTGGCTGGAGGACCACCAGCAGTCGGGATCGTTCTTAGCGTCATATCCGACCATGTTCAAACCACCAGCAGCGGTTGCTGTGCGCACGGGGATGTTGGGAGCTTTTGTCCAGTCGATGGAGTTGTACAATTGTTGGAACTCTTGGCTGGTGTTCATGTTGTTGCTTGTAGCAACGTCCCAGTTGGTGGGCCATTCGGCCGGATTGACGGTGTAATCAGAGTTGTAAAACTGGCATTCGGTCGCTACGTCCCCAGAGGTTGTCTGGGGGATGTCAGGCATCGAGATATTGGTCGGATCGGTCTTGGTGGCTGAGAAGTTTGTCTTGACCTCAGCATGAGCGAGCCCAAGCATGCAGGCTAACAGGGCGAGGTAGTAATGAATCATCTTCTTTGCCAGTACGAGTTAGTGATAGAAGAAAGAAGCAATATATGAAGAAAACAAGTGGATCGGTGTAGAGAAAGAAAAGGAAACGAAGAAAGCAGCTAACCCTCGCGAAATTTATAAGGCGCGGGCAAGAAGGGGGGGGAGGGAACTTCCACTTTTTTACTTTATATTAAGAGCAACCATAGAGACTATGTATGATGTGGTGGATTATCATATTTCGAGTGTGGATGGCTTCTCCTTTGGAGCGCGCTTAATTGACTAGCTGTTTTTTGATAAAAAGTACATTTGTGGCATCAATTGCGTTCAAGCTAAGTTTATAGAAAAATGTTCTCTAAATTTAGCAAAAATTCTATGTTTGTTGTTGTCACTAGACTGGAAAAAAATTAAAGGATCGGTGCGAGACTTCATCGTCAAACAGAATGCCGGTGGGGGAAAGACACATCATGCACGCACTACGCATATCACGCAATCACAGAGCATCGTCATAGCAACAAACAGTACGGATCCGCCGTGTGTTGCAGATTTTGTCGTCTTCAGTACAGAAGCTTTTGATGGCTAGCTTGTTACGGACAGTACACCCTGACAATAGTGTGAACACAAATTCTGTAGTCAAAACAACTTTGTGCTGGATATATTTTATCCGTGCTGGTATAATGTAGCATCTCTGCTATGCGGTTTCGGAAATCCAGCCGAACAGGGCAATCAGAATCAGAATAGCCAAAAAATAAATATGGTACAAGATGTAGAAAAAATACACATATGCAGCTAAATTCGGGGGAAAGCAGGCACAAGAAAGAGAGCGCGAGCGAGAACGACAGCCATACAGGGAGGAGGATATGTATGATACGGAATACATTACAGATTGTCACAAATTACTTTTCAGGGCCACACCACACTTTGAACAGCAGGTGCCACTGACCCTCTTGACGAAGAGACCACAATCGCCACACCAGACATGGTCCATCAATTCCAGCAGTTCCGGCTGCGGAGTGAACCCCGTCCGTCGCATCCAGACCGACGACGGTGGTCGGAGCGGGGGCGGTTGCGGCAGGATTACTCCATCGGCGTAGTAGTGGTATACATCAGTCTGTTGTTGTCGTTTGTCGCTCTCCAGTATGTCAGAGTTACGCCGTGAATAGGATTCTTGCAGTGGTGCGAATAGGAAGCCGCATGCGAGGCAGGTTAGCTCGTTCGCAGGTGACGGTGGCGATGTTGAAGGTGGTGGTGCTTGGCGTTCTTTTCTCGGTATACAGCAAAGCAACCGGTCTAGTATTCGCCACTTTTTGTTATTTTTATGATTATTCACAGCTACCGCGTCTTCGTGACAAGCCGGACAATAAGTGCCGATAGGGATGACTGCGTTGCTCGGTTCGTTTGGATCTAATACAAGCGTATGGAGGAGAGGAAGGTTATTCTATTTCATGTAGTATACGTTTAGGCTTATTGTTTTCGCCAAACCTCGAAACCGCATTATTATTGTGTACACTACAGCGTTGAAAGAGGGAGAAAGGTAGAGAAAGACTAGGCTACAAAGGAAGAGGGGGGAGGTACAAAGGGTAAATTGTGCCAGTACTTTTTTCAAGTATCCCGGAAACAGATGGTGTAACAAGGTCCCGGAAAAAAAAAGAGGGCCACGTTTCGTATACATAGAAAGAACTAGCCTAAAATAGTCTACTGAGGCGAAGGAGCTAGAATTACATGTACAAAAATACTACGGAGTAAATTGTAAAGAGGCTTCTCTTCTGCGCCCAACTGAAAAAAAAGTCGTCAATAGGTCATCTTGCTAAAATAGATACTGTTCGATCGTCAAAACATGGGTAACAACGCAGCGCGTGCGACCACGATAAGCAAAGCCCAGTGGAGCCTCTATCTAAAAAAGGGTTTGCTGTTGTGTGTATCATGCAAATGATAACATATGCTATTCAGATGGAGTCAGTAACAAATAACAAACCTACTGTTAATTATTACTACTGTTATCAATCTAGTGCACCAGGCAATCGCATGTCTTGCAAAGATTTATATAAAAACACACAAGGACTATTATGCTGTCGATCCATTCCCCATCGTCATAGCCTGTAACTGCTGTGACACACGCGCATGACCATGATGCTATTTTTAAGATATGTTATACGGACAAATATAGAGCTTCTTAAAACTGCCAACCGATCTGATGTCGGCAAACCTGATACTGTAGTATGCAGAGGCCATGTAAATACTTGCGATGCTTAATATAATAGATTCGCTGTATCCTCTGTATCCTCTGCAGCAATATTCATCGACGATCATTGACGATGATAAAAGGCTTGGTATAAACAAACAGTACGCACAAATCTAAAGCACAAGCGAGGGTTTGTGCATTGAGAACATATTGTTTATTTGGATGCACCTGTACTCGTACAGACGACATATCGGCTTACTGTGGTGAAAATTCCAAAACAATGTGAATTTCTCCACTGCCAATGGGATCCAATGGAAGCCAGCGATCGCTTCGTGTTTGATCAGGACGAATGAGATCCCAGATATTCCATCGACTATCGCCAAGATCCACTGCACGGCTAAAACGATTATAATCCTTGATCTTAAACCGTATAGCTGTAGGTTGACCTGATATCTCATTCACGAAGGACTCTTCCCTGAAACAGAAAAGAATTTGATGTTATTTTTCCCTCGCGTTATTGTTGTAAGACTCTCTTTCTTACCATGTGGGTGCCAATGTTTTGGATATTGTTTTAGTCTTGTATACCGGCTGACCACCGATACGCACGCGTACATAAGGATCACTGGTTCCTGACTTATCCACACCCTGAAGTCCTCGTGCTTCAATGATACGAACCGTAAGCTGACCGTCAACACCGACTGTATCCGACAAACCATTTCCATTATCAATCGTTGTCGCTATCGATCCAAGATCGGTGCTGCTCCGTTGGAGGATTCCAGATCCTGCCTCTGATGCTGTGCGACTATGCATTCCACCACCTTCACTAAGTGCAAGGCTGGACATGGATTTCATCGGTTTGGGTCCATTGGCTAGGTCTCCTAGTCCACTGCTAGACGCTGACGACATGCTGGTGCTCGTGCCAATTCGTGTAGTGCTGCCCAAGACGGACGTTTGTGTTTTTCTCTTTACCAGAAGTTGTGGCTGCCACAAGAAACGTACACGGATGCTACCCGTAACACCAGCTACACCATCCAACGGAATATTGACATCCTTGGATGCAAAACTTTCAACCATGTCACCGCGAAGCGTAATGCCACCCGAACCTAACAGAAAAAATAACAAGATTAAGCTTTTGGTTTTTTTCCTTTAATTTACATGACATTTTTGTGTTACCGATGGGCTCATCGCCTTGAATTTGGTTCCAGTCAAACACTTCGATACGGAAACTTGCAGTAACACGTGAGTGCTATCATCACAAACCAGCCATCAATAACCTTTTTTACATATCGTGCAAACCTTTCGCAGAACTCGTAAATTTGGGCACTTACAATGGGCACAGTAAATTGCTCGTTTTTCCAAACAGGATTTAAAGTCTTCTTTACAACTCCACTCTTGTGTACGCGGTCACCATTGACAGTAAACACGACATATGGATCACTTGTACCTATAACATATATCCAATTGAATAAAGAAAAGAAGCTTGATGTAAACACATATATATATATTTATACAACTTACCGGACTTATCAGCGGCTTTAAGATCAACACCACGAATCAGAGACGCCGTCAGTGTTCCTTGATCTAATAGTAATTGTGTCGCTGTGAGTTTATACAGCGAATATACCTATTTTTAGATGCTCTTCAAAACGTACTATCGATGCTTTCATCAGGGCTTAAAATGAAGCTACTCATGGGTATATAATCGAAGCTGAGACGAATACGACCTGGATTTTCAGTACCGCCGCCAAAGAGACTGAACCATTCACTGTTGTCGCCATCGTCATTCGCACCTCTCTCTTGATTGCCGCGTCGTTTATTTTGGATATGGCGAATAATGCCTTTGGTACCATCAATCCAGTAGCCAATCTTGGTATCGTCCTTTTCATCCGACGTAGCAGGCTTCACCTCGATTGCCAGACGTGAGATATCAGCCTCTTTAATAAACACATCTGTCGTTTCATTGAACGATAGTTTACGGCCCTTCAATCGAGCAGTTTTGTATTGTGGAAGAAGAGCATCTGCAACAACTTGACAGTATGCATAAACATGTCGTGAAAACTCGACTTCGTGGATTTTGATACGCAAGACACCAGAGGAATATGCAGCCAGATCGACCAAATCATCGGGTGTATATTTAATAAAGCTGCCGTGAAGGTCTTGGAGAGGTAAGCCAGAGCCGTCTTGGTCAAGTCCATTCTCGGTATCTTGACCGGGGCTGTCAGCAGGATTAGGCGATTCTGGATCCTGCTTTTCGATTATAGGCGATTGTCGTGATTTCGGTAACGTCAGTGTAGGGTGGAACTCTGCTCTGTAGCGCAGCTCCCCCTTTCCAGGTCGACGATCAGCAGATCGAAGCATAGTCCATCTGCTTAGAAAGCAAAAGTTAATCAAAGAGAAAAAACACGGATCCTATATGTAACATATATCTGGTGATACTTAACTGGTCAATTACAGCATCCGTTGCTTCGTACCACTTGTCCGGATTCTCACTCTGATCACCAACGCGCAGCTGGACAAGATCCTTCAAGCTAAGTTCAACCAGGCCAAGCGACTTGTCGCGCGTTTTGGCGTTCCAGTCCATGACTTCGAGCACAAGATCTTCCTTGGGTGTGTGAACGGGCACATAGAGGGTTTCACCCCACTCGGGCGAAAGGTTGTTGTCAATAACATTCGTGCGTTCGCGGATTTGGTAGCCCGATAATACTCGGACGTATGGGTCAGATTTGCCAGAAGCGACATTTTCAACATTGCGCAGGTCCCGTGCTTCCCAGAACGTGAGTCGCATCACACCGATAGGAGGTGCTACACAGAAACAGCAAAGTTAGGCTTCTTTTCCTTCTCATTCTAACTAACTATTGATTTCCCTAATATATACCGTCGTAACCATGGCGGCCGATTCCATCACGAAGTCCTGACATAATGACTGGCTTCCATTGTGCACTTAATCGAACGTATCCGACTGATTCATCATGCATTGATAGTGGCCACCATCCTTCATTTTCTTCTTGGAACTGAAGCATTTCACTCAGATGGGCAGACCAAACACCTAAGAGCACGTCCTTGTGCACGGTGCTACGATCCTTGACCTCGACACGGACAAACACTTCGCTCTTGTCAAGAATGGCAGTCTCGCCGGGAACTTCAAAAACTGGGCTAATGTTGCGCCATGCTGGTGACGTGCGGATACGCTCCTCTCCGTTAATGATGACACGGACATAAGGCAGCATGCGCGAAGGACCTTGTAAGTTCTGACATTCATGCACTGTAACGCGAAGGATAGCTGAGTCTATGGACATAAACGGTTTAGTATCTTCAACACATTACATGTATATTATGCATACTTGTTTGTTGTTTGCGCTGGAACACTTACTTGATTCAGGTGCAGGATCTACTGTGCCATCTTCATGCTTGACAGGCTTGGATACTGGGAAATAACGCATATCCACCTTCAGGTCACTGATTGCGTTACCCTTGTGCAACAGTGCCAGATCACTAAAAAAAAAAGATGCGACTTAGAATCGAATAGTTTCTCCTCTATTTTCAAAAAAAAACATACAGTCCCTCTTGCTCGTAGCGATCCTCATCGTCCAGTTCCCGCAAATCAAAGTATCCTGTAGCTACTCTGTCATCTTCAGCATCCGGATTCTTTGTCTGAGAACATAGCTCAAGACAAAGTTGGGCGTTCAAATTATTCAACAGCAAAAATCGCGTTTCGTTCCAATCCGGCTTCATTGTGCTTGAGCGTACACTGGTACGACCGAGCTCTTGGGTAGTGTCAAGCGAAAATCGCACATATGGATTGAGTGTGTGCTTTGGCCGTGTTGCAAACGGCCCACCATCGCTATTGGCTGGGTCCAATGCTGTTGCATCATATACAGTGACTGCCAAGATACCGTTTGCTTGGGCTGTATCAAAAAGAGAGTAGAGTTAATACAACACATGAAAAGCGTAAAATGACGAAATAGTGTAAAATTACAGATATCGTGCTCTCCGGAAAAGAACTTTTCTACATCAAACGTAAATACGTTTGGGAGGTACATCATGGGGCCTAGAATAGCGTGCGCTTGATCGCGAACAAACGTTTGCAGGCCTGGAATCTGAGAACATTATTCAGCAACATTGCCCCCACATTATGCTATTTACCAAACCTAATTGCAACGAAAAGCCTAAAAGACTTACCACGTTAACATCGATACCCAAATTGTCTGTACCGAATGGGCGCAGGTTGTAATCAAAGTCAGGCTTCTCCAAAAAGCAGGCTTCGAAAACCTTTGCATAAGGGAACTTATTCATGAAGCGGATCTGGACACGCATATGGCCGTGGAACGAGATATCCTCGACTTGAACAGGCAACACAGCACCCATCAGGTTCTTTGTCATGTGGATGTTGATCTTGATTTTTGGATTCACCTGTCTGTCCAACTCGCCCGGAGTCAAGTCCGAGCGATCGCTCGGGATAAATGACACCCGCCAATCCATGCACTAACCAAGTAGAACATAAGATTACGCATGCTTGCTGTTGAGTAACCGTTCTACCAGAATCCCCCATGCCGCTACCCCCGATAGCAAGAGTCTAAAGGGCATTCTGAGATGTCTTCTCGGTCTCCTTACCACAGTATCCGGATCTGTGTTCAAGTAGGTTTTGACACTCTCAATCCGAAAAGGCTTTGTGCCAAGTGTGAGGGTTGTCAGTTTCACCGACTCCACAAATGGTGGTAAGTACTCGCCAATGACGGCATCCAAGTTTTCCAGAATAAGGGAGCATAGCACAGGCTCGAAAATAAGCCAGAATTTGCCCATAAACGCATTCATCCATTCGACAGGCTCTTCGTCGGCTTCCATGTTCATCTTGGATAGTTCACCCTGTAGATTGTTTCGTTCGTTTCGACGATAACGACGCGTGCTTGCTTGGAAATAAATTGCTACAGGGCAACAATACGATTATTACATCCAATTCTTTCCATATACTGTATGACCAGGACTAACAGAATCTTTACCAAAAACAAAACAAAACCCAAGCACAACGCCTAGCTCGCCTCCTAGCTTTCCCAAAAGAAACGCAAAGAGAGCCGTCGCAAGCAGCGCTGCGATGTTATGGTACCACTCGCCATAGAACGCGCCGGGTATTTTCTCCTCAATAAGGTCCTGCAGCGTGGTAAAGGCCTTTGCCGTGTTGGTGCTACTTGCTAGACTGACGAACGACGGGTCTAGCCAAGAAGCTACGTTTGAATGAGCCAGTGCGGGAAAGGCCCCTATTGTTGGCAACAGAGTTTCTTGGGAGAGGTTGGTGCTTGCATAAGAATCGTCGGGGGCAGTAGCAGCCAAAGTGTCTTTCTTGTCAGCATTTAGGTTAGATTTGTCTCTACTGATAGTGCCTTCGTCATGCTCCATGCTTAACGGTGCGGAAAGGATTTTGAAAATGAAAAGGTCAATATTTTATGGCGCGTTCACTTTTTTTTTCTCTTCAGCACAAGAGGAGGTGAGAGGGGGGCAAAACGGCAAAGCAACAATACAATAATTGTCTCCATTGGGCAGTACTCCGAACAGTTCTACATACTAGCCAAGCATAATAATTGAAAAGCAAGAGTAATAAGGAGGGTGCTGCCTTACTACCACGATACATAATACAAGCTGGTTTTATTATCATCTTACAAGAAATCTTGTTACTCCTCTTCCAACCCTTCCCCCCCCCCTTTTTATCGTCGCCTTATTCGCGAATGTGTTTCTCTTTCATTTTTCTGCATGCAGAAACAGATAAATACATCCGTCTGCTAGCTACATAATCTTGTCAAGTTGCACTCGACGTTGTTCCGAAATCTCCATCGAATCAGGGAGTCACTCGAATGAACGTTGTGTCACCCACGATATATAATAAGTTTTCATTCTTTTCGCTTGAAATCCGATGTTCTTTCTCTTTCACACTCTCCTCCGCAATACATTCATGTCGCCCACTACCACAGCCGCTAACCCGCCTGTCGATCTCAGCAAGGTCCGCCTTGTTGCCTCTGACCTGGATGGTACCTTAATCGTAGGCAGCTTCAACGGGTATGTCTGAAGATTGCTGATATCATCCAGTGAGCACTGCAACCAAACTAACGTGGTTTTTTTTTCTGACACCATAATCTTTTTTGTTCGACTATCTAAGCGGTAATTTGACTCAAAGAACCATTGATGTGCTCCACGCACTCGAAAAGAAAGGTATCCGCATTGTGTTTGCCTCAGGACGACCTACACGGACCATGATCCCTGCAGTGGAGCAAGCCGGACTGTCCAACTTGATGGTGATCTGCTGCAACGGCGCACAGGTCGTCGACAGCCACACCAAGACGATTGTCAAGAAATTCTCCATTCCAGCACATCATGTGCAGGAGATTGTGACCAAAGTCAAGGCTGCCCTGGGCGATGAGGCCTTTATTGGAGTAGAGTGTGACGCTCAATTCAAGTGCGAGCAAGGTTACGCCGACAAGCGCCGTCCTTTCATGAACCACGCACACGTCATTGTCGAGGATCCCCGAACGGACTTTTTCCAGACCGAAGAAGATACGGTTGAAAAGATCATCATTGTCCACAAGACCTGGCCAGCTGATCAGCTCAATGCTTATCTTTTGGAGCACGTCTTTTCTGAGAAATCGTGGATGGATGTGATCTACCCGACCTTTTCGAGTATGCATTTTGTAGAGATTTCCGCTGCCGGCGTTTCCAAAGCAACGGCGATCCAGTATCTCTGCGAAAAACTGGATGTCGCAAAGGAAGAGGTCATTGCGTTTGGTGATATGCCCAATGATATCGAAATGATCAAGTTTGCTGGTAAATTTTAATTGATTGCATGCAGGAGCAAAAGAAGCGGGATGTTGTGCGTGTGAGTGTGTCCGCGTGCTTAGTGCTAAAGATGACTTCACTCCTTTTTTGACAGGTATCGGCGTTGCAATGGGAAATGCACACGCAAAAGTCCAGGAACTTGCTGGTAAGATTGCTTGCGTTTATTCAGGGGTGTGTGGTCGTGAATGCTTATGGATACTTGACTAAAATGCTGTCAATTGTCCTACGACTTAGACATGGTTACTGTAAACAACGTTGACGATGGCGTTGCTGTTGTCCTGGAAAAGATGCTTGCACAATTATAATAACTTTTGCCCCCAATTATCATCCCCTCCCTTTTCCCTCATTCTTGTTATTCTGCTCATTCCCGCCCTGTTCTCTTCTCTCCGTGTATAATTTGAGAAATATATAACCCACGATCTGCATTAAGATCTTGGTTTTCTTGCAAAATTGGACATCATTGCCAAATCGGGTCATGTTCGTTTGATTTATCTTGTGTTATTTACATGATGGTTGTGCGGGGAGAATGAAAGTTGAAAGGATCGTATTATCTAAAGAGAGACGCCTTTCGATGTTAAATCGGTTTTGGCCAGTTGGATTTCCTGCAGAATGATTTTCTTTAGCATGAAACTTGTAGTGGCAATATTACTTTAATTATACACTTACACCCATGAGCTCTGTATACGCATCAGGACAGTCGCTGAAATTCATGACGTGCCAGCCCAAGTAACCCAAGCTATACGATCCGAATGTAACAAGGGACCACCATGGAAACTGTTTGATGAGTCATATTAGGTGAGATTGAAAAGGTTTTTGGTTCGCGCTAACCATTGCGCTTGCACTAACTAGAAACAAAAAATGATAGGCCTTACCACAGGCACGATCTTATTTTGAATGACCTCTGGAAGAGGAACGAGCCCAAACAAGAGGACCAAATATACTACTGCTGCTAATCCAAGTTTTGTGAATGCTTCAGTTGCTCTTGTCATTTCTGATGAGGTGCTAAAAAAGGAACGGGAAGGGCACGTACCCTGTGGTCATGATCAATTGAATTGGTACATTGATTGCGCGGAGTTCAGCATTCTTCAGTAACTCGGCGGCATACTTGAGGTATGCCTAATTGCAACAGAAAGTAATGGAACAGCTATCAATAAATGTATATGAAGTACGTCCATTGTGAGCACTACCAAGTATATACTACAAACCTATGCTGATGCAGCCGCCCATGAACGTTGAAGAAGCTATTTTGAATAGCAATCAAACTCTACACGATTGAAAGACATCTCGCTTTATACAAGGAAAAGTGATCCAGGAATGCACGCATGTGAACAGTTGTTCGATTTTATGTATACACCCTCCTCGTCACTCTATACTCTTGTTGTTGATCGTCACCAACATTCCAAAAGATTAATTAAGGCATACCTCATTGGAGAGCATAAGAAAGTTGTTTCTCATACTCGCCACCTCGTAGAACCCTGCGGATCACTTGGTTCTTCGATCGACTATGGATACTGTATAATATACTGCAGCCAAAAATTTTATCGTAGACGTTGTACTGCTGACATCAACGCGGAATCACAATCCGGCTATAAATGTTGGCTTTTTGTGTTAAACGTACCATCGTGAAGCCAGGTTGGACAGTTCCACCAAGTGTAAAGCTTTCGTGCATGAGAGTCCCTCGTGCGGGAACTGATAAATGCCAGCGCGCTATGTGCGGTAACTGTTCTAATACTCGCATTACTATAAGACCTCTTAAAGCTATCACTATCGGTTTCTAACAATGCTGTTTCTTCTGTGTTAACTTGGCAAACTATTTTACATTGTCATGACGATGTTCTATTGAGTGTAGCCGAACTTATATTCGTGCTGTAGATTTTCCAAAAGTTTTGGTTGGTTGCCAGCTGAAGGGCGTTTGCGCTTGCAGCCGGCACGAGTAAGCCCCAAAACTCTGCAGACGGAAGGACGAGAGGTGGTATCTGTCTTTGCGCACGTTTCGCACTTGTTCGTGAATTTTTTAAAAATGCTTCGTCAAAGGAAGCGTCACGCCTAACCCGTTGCTAATACAAGATGATTTAAACTGGTTTAAAAAGAGAAAGAAGAAACACATTTCCTAACGACAGCAGCAACACGATGCTACGATGACACCACCAAAATCTGAGCGACCGAGAGTATTGAAGCAACCTCACCTTCTCAGTAATTATTACAAAGTTTGAAATCCATAACGCTATCCTTTATACACCTCAAAACACTTCCCATCTCCCCTCTTACGTAATCATAAGTTGTATTCAGAACGTATATGAAACGCGCATTGGCGCTTTGTCTTCAATTACAGTCCCTTCGTACCTAACATAATAATTTCGTAATTCCACACTCTTTTGTTAATCCTGTAAACATCAAGAAAAACAACTATTCTTAATCACACAATTGTACGTTCCTTGGCTTCTTTCCCTCACATCTCATATACACGTGATTTGAAATTAAAATCGACAGAATAATTTGTTGCGCGCCATAAAAAACGTTTCGAACAAAGATTATGGCGCTCAAACATGTACTTCGACAGCCGTTATCCAACAGCTTTTTGTTTCATGAAAGAGGTTTGATGCGGTTATTTCGTATCGTAGGATCAACCAGTCCAGAAAAAGGTTGCATTCTGTGTTGTTTTTGAGCCACACTACATACTCCTGCATATATTTGAGCTCGTCTGAATCTAGATGGCCCTCTTAATTACAGCGATATTATGCAGCTTGGACGGTTTACTCGACGCGATTGCTGCCAAAGACAAATGTGTATGAACAAGATGTTTGTGTAAAACATCGCTTGCATCTAATGGTCAGAAGCCGGTCAGGTTTGCTTATCTGTGGATCGCTGTTCTTTTAAGGGCGTTACTTCTATCGGTGTCCGCGGTACTCTAGGCGATTTGCACATACCTAATGCTGCAAAAATTATGATGTTTAGGTTTGATGATAATATATACAGAGGAATATTAGTCGGTCATACCATATCTCATAAATCTTTTGACTGGCAGTTTAATCAAACATTTCAATACCGGTCCACACTTAGTTACATTCAGGACGACGCTACCAGATGGTATTTTATGAGGACACGGCTACATAGTCCCGCAATTACTAAACAGAAAGTGGTGAATTCGATTTAGAAGAGATGGAAAGCAACAAGAAAACCACCGTATCTTTGATCATACATAGACATGAGTATGATATGCATAACACATCTCAGTAAAAAACGACATAGTTACAAAAGAAGCAATAACTGAGCCTTAGCTGCAATAAAAGAAGCTATCAAACATGCAAAAATATACAAATGCAAGGTAGTAGAAAGCATATGCAGTGACCGCTCGTTATAGTGATATGCCCAGTGAGACCCAAATCCCATCACTATACAGTATCGAATTATTACTATATCGAATTGTAGTTCCTTCAATGATACCCGGTACACAGATTAACCGGGGTATTTGGCGAGCTCTACAAAAGAAGCTCCAGAATCACGTCCTGTCAAAATTGATAGTATGCAACTCCTAAAAAATATTACTGTAGGAGAAGAATAGTAGAGAGGCTGGAGAAGAAGCTGAAAGACTTCTATCTGATGAGCTTGATGCTAGGATTTTATATACTCATGAGGAAGCATGTGGCATTGATGGTATTGATTTGATACCACATGAAGAATCGGAGGATATCCATCTATCAACTTCTTTCAACGACCTCATTGACGATGCTATTCTTGATAGTGATTAATGTACATTCATAAAAGGCTGATGTAACAGCATATGTAAAAGTCATAGCTTGTTTTTATTACAGACAAGTAGATGTTGATGAAGAAGAGATTAACCAGAGAAGACGAGATGAGGAGAAGGAAGCATTGAAGCCACTGCATAGTAAAAGAGAGAGGAAACAGTATATGAGCGATTTATTGAAAACAATGGTGGTGAAGAAGACCTGGATGCTCAGTTAATTAGGCTTATTAGACAAAAGATGCGCAAACTAGACTCTGTGATATCAACCAGCGCACAGCAAACTGATCTTTTTTCCTTTTCTGATAAACAAAAATATACTATTGGTCCGCTCGATATAATGATATTTCTGATGGTTGATATCACATATCACAATAGCGAATTAATAATGATTCCCTGCTTAATTTGATTTGGACCCCAAAAACCCATCACTACATCGAATATCACTATAGCGAGCGGCCACTGTGGTTGTTTCGCGCATCGTCCATTTTTATACCCTCTTTTATATGATAGCATGAAAACAGGAGTACTACGCACTTTTTTTTTAAAAAAACAAGCAATATTGTAAGCTACACAGCCTAATCAGTCAGGTTATGTACGTCGTCTTTTCAGTGGCATCTACGCGTTTGAATAGCCATTTGATGGGCTTATACTCTTTGTCTAGATTTGTGATAAATAAAAGATTTGGTATGCTACAGTGCTCAGAAACTTTTTATTTTGTATCTATTTAATAGTAGCAGCTATCTTTTAACACCATGTTTTCAGTGACTCGCGAAAATAAATTACTCTCATCAAAGTTATCTGTTATAATAGGAAGTCGACACTTCCCACACACCACATCACCGCGGCATTTTACCAAAGATAGTAAGATAACAGCATGATGAGCAATCATGATTTCGAAAGGCTTTAAAAAATTAGTACCTTTCCAAATAACTGTGTAATAGTATTGGCCATATCAGATTTCTCGGCTGTCCGATTTGGCAGAAGCACCGCCCGCCCCTTCCCCATGGCGGTGACTATGACCTGGTTGAATGCGGTCCCGCCAGGAGGAACCCGGCGAGAACCTGAGAATTACTATATGCTTACTTAACCTTGAGATGTTCTCTATTACGATCAATTGCATAGCTGCTAAATCCCTTTTTACTAATTTGTCTACTGGAAAGTTTCCGTTATGACATCCGCATTTCCTCCGTCATAATTTCCGCCTTTTCCGCCTTTTCCGCTGGTCACGGAAACCCAAGACTGCTAGATAACCATAGAAAGGAGCAATACATCGAATGATAAAAAGGTATTTATCCATGTCGTGTAACGTCGGCTATGGTGAACTGATATGGTGTTTTACAGTGTTGGATTATTCACCGTGAATATTCGGAAAGCTAAAATCCACGCCGTGAAAAAGTGAAAAATGTACGTGAAAATTCCAGCGTGAATAAACCTTCATTACTTTGAAATGCCTAAGGGAGAGCAAGAGAGAGAGAAAGCAAAGGCTCCAGAGTCCATTTATAAGTATAGGAAGGTTTATTCACGCGTGAATATGTACATTCTCACTGTCCGTGAAAAATGGTCAACGTGACTAATGCCAACACTGGTGTTTTATGCTTTGTTATCTTATGCCTACTTCTAAACAAACGACAAGGGGAGTTCACAGTGGCAAAAGGATGGGAAACGATTACTATATAATTTATTTGCAAGGAACATTGAGAAGCATCACACCGTCCCATCGTATACCTATGGCTTCCCTAGTTTCTCTATTAAATTTAAGAGTAATATACATAGTACATGCTATTAAGTATTTTTTTATGATCTTGCTATTCAAATGCTGCATAGTGGTGCTACGCATATTATACATTCCTAGTAATGAACAGTTTAGTACAGTATTTCTTTTGATCTGATTCTTTATTTGTCATCGAGAAGGTTAGATACCCCGTACGCTTCGAAAAGTCAAAGAATAGAGTGCTTTCGGACACGTAGCAGTATTGCAATTACCTTTTATGATACGGGCTATCTAGACCTATTATGTATTTAGATGCACATTCATATCAATGATAGAAGATGATGGAACAGTGTATTTAACCGGGGTTTCGCACAAATGTATCTACTATTAAAAGAGAAGTGGTGCTTACTATAGTTACCCATTTTTGGAAATCCTGATCCTGTTTTGGAAATTGTGATGCTGCTAAGCCCCGGCTGTCAGTATAATTTTTTTTGCGCTGAAACTGGGATAAACCACTGCTCTTCCCTCACTTTTTCCTTCTGCCCACTGAATTCTTACACCACTATTTTCTCTTTTAAAATGAGTTTGCAACAAGTATGACACCGCATATTAGATTCTTCTTAGAAGATTTGACAACATTGTTCAGCGCGCAGCGCGCATTAGTTTCAAATGAACAATCGTTTTGAGTATTTTGAGTATAAAGCAAATAATAACCATATATCTACTATTAAAAGAGAAGTGGTGCTTACTATAGTTACCCATTTTTGGAAATCCTGATCCTGTTTTGGAAATTGTGATGCTGCTAAGCCCCGGCTGTCAGTATAATTTTTTTTGCGCTGAAACTGGGATAAACCACTGCTCTTCCCTCACTTTTTCCTTCTGCCCACTGAATTCTTACACCACTATTTTCTCTTTTAAAATGAGTTTGCAACAAGTATGACACCGCATATTAGATTCTTCTTAGAAGATTTGACAACATTGTTCAGCGCGCAGCGCGCATTAGTTTCAAATGAACAATCGTTTTGAGTATTTTGAGTATAAAGCAAATAATAACCATATATTTCCCGCTTTAACAGAATGACCAAGACCAAATAAACGTGCTTACCTGTGTTTGTGGCTCAACTAGCCATTTGACCGAAAGTCATCACGATTGTCCTTTGAATGAGCGTAACGTACGCCGTAGAATTGATAATGATGTATGTTTGTTATCTTTAATAGCGTGTTTGGCGGCTATAGTTATTAGTAAACAAGCGAAGCGAGTTTGCTCAGGATTTAGATAGAGGCGCCGGAGGGGGTGCGGGCAGTGTTGGGGAAACGCCCCACAGGAGGATCTGCGGGAGGGAACATCTTACAAATCGTCTACAAGATATCGTCTTCAAGATGTATTTCTTTGTTGGTTGTTTCTTAACACTAATTGTATATATGTAGGACATGAATATTGTCTTTGAGCAGTTGGATTCTCATGCAAGTCAGCGCCAGCGTTGCCGTTGTGGGTCCACCACACATCAGCGAGTAACGCATCGCGATTGCCCCCTTAATCGGAACAATCAAGGTATAGAATCTAACCATGCAGTATCTAGAGCTATGTGTGTTGTGTATTTGTGAAGCACATTACTTATGTGTGCATTGTAGGGAATGTCCGTGTCTGCGCGAGCTGTAATGCGCCTGGCCACTCTCGACGAACTTCTGAAGACTGTCCTTTCAATAATGCAAACATCCGATCTGAGCATGGGGCACAGTATCAAATAGCGTGCACTGTTCCTTTCGTTCCTGAAGATGTGTTTGGCCCCAGCATTTGTTTTGCACCGGGAGAAAACTTTCACCGACATGTGCTTTCTCGCATGGCTGCTGTTTGTACGTTTTGTCAGGCACGTATGTGGATTGAGGAGCGCATTGCCAGCTCTTCAAACTCAAACCCACGTTTCAGTATTTGCTGCACTCACGGAAAAATACAGTTACCTATCCCTCGCCCTCCGCCACAAGAAATCATCGACCTGTTGACCAGCGGAAACGACGATTTCTTCACTAACATTCGCGCTTATAACAACATGTTTGCATTTGCGTCCATTCGAGCAAACTATGATCGCAATTTAGCTGACGGATCGCAAGGTGTTTCAACTTTCCGCATAAATGGCACGATGTACCATTGCATGGGTGCTTTACGACCAGAGCAGCAGCAATCAGCCAACTTTGCTCAAATATATTTTGCCGATACGCAAGAGCAACTGATGAGAAGACAGACGTTGTTCACTGGACTCAACAGTGAGACGATAGCTGTGCTTCAGAGCGTTATGGAGAGATGCAACCCGTACGCGCAGACCCTTATGAATGCTGCTGAATCGTACCGTGACACCCCTATCGGAACACTCCAAGTTGTCATTCGTTCTGCGCGTGAGATGGGCAGACGCTACGATCAGCAAAGTTATCCCGAAGTCGCTGCAATGATCGTCGAAGACACAGTGGATGGTGCATCATCACCGCATGACATTATCATCCGCGATCGTCAGTTGGGTCTTCGAACTGTCAGTTCCCTCCATGCATCGTATATGCCCCTCCACTACGTGCTTATATTTCCGTTTGGTGATGACGGTTGGTTTGCTGGAATGCAGTGCGGAAGTGCCGACCGTCAGACTAATACTGTTACGTTGCTCGAGTTCTGCTCCTATATGCTCATGGTCCGTGACGGGGACCGCACGAGCTACCAGCACCACTATCGTCGTCTTTTCCAACAATTAGTTGTTGACAACTATGCACGCATCGAGTATTCGCGCCTTCAGTATATTATCAACAATCAAAGTGATTTACGTTCTGAGGTGTACAACGGTATTGGTGATGATGTAGATCCACGTCAGATTGGTCGGTCAATTATTTTGCCATCTTCTTTCACAGGGGGTCCACGGTACATGAAGCAGATGCTCCAGGATGGATTGGCAATCATTCGTCAAAGAGGCAATCCCACACTCTTCATCACTTTTACCTGCAATCCACAATGGCCGGAAATCCAAGCTGAACTTCTTCCAGGTCAGCAGGCGTTTGATCGCCCTGACATATGTTCCAGGGTGTTCCATATGAAGATCACTGAGATGCTATCTCATATCAAAGAGTCCAGTTGCTTTGGTCGCGTCGAAGGTTATGTGGCAACTGTTGAATTTCAGAAACGTGGCTTACCACATGTCCACATCCTACTTATCTTGCACCATGAAGACCGTCCTCGCAATCCTTCTGATTACGACCGTTTTGTCTGTGCTGAGTTGCCAGATCCTGTCACACAGCCTCAACTTTACGCCACAGTGACAAGGTCAATGATACATGGCCCATGTGGAAATTCTAAACCTGATGCTGTTTGCATGAAAGACGGACGTTGCTCTCAAGGATATCCTAAGTCATTTGTTATTGAAACGCGTGTGAGCAGAGATGGTTATCCGATCTATCGCAGATGTGAAAACCTTCATCGTCGCCACCACTTCCACCGATCCAACTTTGTTGCTGACAATTCCCATGTTGTTCCTTATAACCCGTACCTATGCCAAAAGTACAATGCTCACATCAACGTTGAGATCTGTACCTCTGCACGCGCTATCAAGTATTTGTGCAAGTACATCACAAAAGGATCAGACAGAGCGCAATTGGAGACTGTTAGAGCTGGGCAGCCAGAAGCAGTGCGATCTACTACTGCTGTTGTTGGAGCCGGTGCTGCTACGGATGGAAATGCTGAGCGCGAGCCAGTAGACGAGGTGACACAATACCAGAATGCACGGTATATCGGCCCATGCGAGGCAATTTGGCGTACCTTCGAATATCAAGTACATATGCATCATCCCTACGTCTCCCGGTTAGAATTGCATCTTCCTGACCAGCAATCTGTCACTTTCCATGCAAACGATTCGCGTGTCGGTCTTGCAGCCGCACGTAACAACGCATCAAGAACAAAACTTACCGCTCTTTTTGACCTTTGCTCCCGCGATGAACAGGCTCGACAATATCTTTACACTGAGATTCCTTGCCACTATACTTGGGATAAAGGAAATAAGACATGGATCCGCCGCACCCGCCCACCATTTCAAAACATTGTTTCTCGCATTTACTTTGCATCACCGTCCAATATGGCGCTGTACTCACTTCGATTGCTGCTGCTCACTGTTCGTGGTCCTACCAGTTTTGAGTCTTTAAGAACGTTAGGTGATGTGGTGCATCCATCCTTTGAAGCTGCTGCTCTCGCGCGTGGTTTGCTCGAGTCTGATGAGGAGTGGGATCGCTGCATGACTGAGGCGGCTATCCATTCTCCTTCAGCTGCATCACTTCGAGAGCTTTTTGTGTATATCCTTACAAACTGCTCACCTTCCAATCCTCGCAGACTCTGGGATAATCATCGCGAAAGAATGAGCGATGATTATTTTTTTCAAGTACACTTTCAGCTTCCGAACAATGAGACCGAGTTGGTGCCTGGGCAATGGAACGAAGTATTCCAGCGTACTCTTGGTGACGTTGAGATGAGGCTCCAATCTACAGGTCATCACTTAACCGAGTTCCCTTCTTTGCCGCAAGATTTCGTGACTGAGCTCGATGCTCTTCCGCAGCTTACTGCTTTAGAAGCAGTCGAGCGTGGAGAGTATGTCACAGAAGAACAAACACGAATCTACGATGAGCTATCCCAGTCACTCAACGACGACCAAAGACACGCATTCGACGCAGTCATGCAAGCAATCAACGAACCAGGTGACCTCGACCAGTCACACCTTTTCTTTGTCAATGGCCCTGGAGGTACCGGAAAGTCTCAGCTTTTCAAGGCGCTATTGAGTCGTGTTCGTTCGCGAGAGCAAATTGCGCTGCCTGTTGCATCCTCTGGCATTGCTGCAATTTTGCTTCCCGGTGGTCGAACGGCTCACAGCCGCTTTAAGATACCGATCAACGCTGACGACGCTACAACTTGCAATCTTCGTCTTGGTGGTCCACACGCGCATCTTATACAGCAAGCGTCACTGATTATATGGGATGAAGCAGTAATGTGCAGCAAGTACAACTTTCAGGCTGTCGACAAGGCATTACGTGATATCATGGGTGCTGTCAATCCTGTGTATGAGCGCGTTCCTTTTGGTGGAAAGGTCGTTGTTTTTGGCGGGGACTTTCGCCAGCTACTGCCTGTTGTCAAGAAAGGTACACGGTCTGAAATCACTGGAGAGTGTATCAAATCTGCGTCTTTTTGGCAGCATGTCCGGGTGTTGCATCTTACAGTCAACATGCGTGTCCGTAATGCAGGACCTGCTGCTGCTGCCTTTTCTGAAACACTTCTTGCTGTGGGTGATGGACGACCTCCATACAGAGACAGCGTCGAAATACCTCAAGAATGGCTAATCGATTCAAGAGATACAGTTTCTCTAATCGATACCATTTACCCAACAATCCGCCAGCCAGATCCACAACCACACCACTATAGCAATCGTGCTATTTTAGCTGCTAAAAATGTTGACGTTGACGAGATCAACCAATCGGCGTTTGAACTTTTTCCTGGCCAAAGCAGACAGTATCTCTCCACTGACCGTATTCTGGACGCAGACGATCCAGACGTTGCGGCGGCAAGCTATCCCCCCGAGTATCTTCGCTCTTTAAGTGCCGGTGGTATTCCGTCTCACGCTTTGGAGCTAAAGATTGGTATGCCATTGGTGCTTCTGAGAAATCTCAACCCAGATGAAGGTCTGTGCAATGGTACCAAAGTTTTCGTCACTGCTCTTTTGGACAACTGCATAGTCGTTAAAAGAATTGACCGAGGCCATGACGATGAGGAGCACTATCTGCCTCGAATCAACATGTGCACCACAGAGGGTGAATATCCTTTCATCCTTTGTCGACGCCAATTTCCTGTTCGTCCCGCATTCGCCATGACCATCCACAAGGCACAGGGACAAACTTTAACGCATGTCGGCATTCGTTTGCAGGAGCCTGTGTTTGCTCACGGTCAATTATATGTTGCTCTTTCACGGGCAACAAACCCAAACAACCTCCGCGTAGCTGTCGATATGACAGAATTACCTTTTTCAGATGTCCCTGCTACGACAAACATCGTTTACCATGAAGTGCTTTTGCACCCACCACAGCAATTGCCATCTCAAACACACACCGCTACTACTACTACTACTACGTCTTGAACACCTGTTTCTCTCCTACTCTTCTCTTCTCTTTTTTACTTCCTCTTTGTATACGTATCATTTTAGATCCTTTCTTTTTTCTTACAATTCTATCTCTATTGTCTTTTCATCAATCGCCATGTAAGCATATGTTTTAAGCCGAGTACCTTTAAATTTAGTAGGGTAAGGGTTTAGTGTAGTAATAGCGATAGTCAGTGAGCGCAGCGAACGAGTTTAGTGTTTAGGTAGGCGAGTAAGCTCGCGAAGCGAGCAGGGTTTAGGGTTTAGAAGGGGGGCGTGGGGGGGAACCCCCCACATTGGGGGCGTGGGGGAACCCCCCACGAAACATCCAGACCGTTGAATGACCCGGAGCGCAGCGCAGGGGCTCATTCAGCCGAGCGAAGCGAGGCAGGTGGATGTTGATGTATATTATAGCATGACAGAAGTGCGGAAACAAAAATTTATTTTCAACCAACATCAGTGACTAATAAAGTTTCTTTATTCCACCGCTGAGTACTGTTTCGCTTCTATTGGCAGTAGCATATGTAGCCTTATCCGTTCATCCATCTTCGTATCAGTGATTCCAAACAAAAGTTTGATAATGCTATACTATTAGTGCTACTAATACTGCTATTGATTCTCTACAGCTGAAGATAATGTAACCTAATACTTTAGAAAAGAGTTCATGCACAGTATGATGATTTGTATATCTGTGTGTACCACTGCCCCACACATCCACGGAATACAGTAGGTGTTTAGTACCACAAGTACACGCAAGACATATTGATAAGATCTAGCTCTGTATAAAAATAGAGCATTTTTTCACGTCGCCTCATGAATCATCCGTGAAAGAACAAATCATCTATCACCAACACTAACAATGTGTAAATAATTATAGCAATGACGATAATTGTGTGCTGCCTCAATAGGTAATTGGCGCTTACATGTTTGTAATTGGGCGATGCTACTCCTGTTTTGGCCCAAGCATGTGCTTGCTTCCAAGGAATTAAAGCCTCACTGAGAGGAAAAGAAAGTGTATACCACTAGAAAGAATAATCATACCTAAACAAAAACGATATCCGTGAGAAGAAACCATCATAAGAAAGACCCACACAAAACTTAGTCGCCCATAATGTCGGCTCATCGCGAGGTTCCCCGTATGGCTAAATCAGGAATTTTGTGTATGTTGTTGATACAGAAGGCGCACAAATTGAGTCATCCATCATAAATCGAGCACATATTTCACTAAAAAGACAGAAAAAACGCGGATGTTGGCGGCGAAATGGAGCGCAGCCAAGGAGGTGTGAAGGAGCACCAAGTGAGCATCTTGTTGGAACTCAAAGGAAGAAGACACATGTATTCACACACACAGTGCACATACGGACTCAAAACACACAAAACGTGAGTGCATGTATGTTTGTATGAAGTTCTCCGTTCTTCAAACATCAACAACTCGTTTTATTCGACTACAATCGTTGAGGTGCTTTCCTCTGTATTTGATCAAGTATTCGCCATTATCTTTGAATGTCACTGTTTTGTTGACAGGACAACCCTGTTTCATAGAAGGAAAGGTGGACATAGAATGGGTCAACCAAATGAAAATCGATTAAAAAAGAAAGTTTTCACATCTAAGAAAAACCGAGTTCTCTGTTACCTTTTGATTATTGGCACACTTGTAGTATATGCTTTTGTTGCCTGAACCTTTATGGATCGTGTTGCCGTTGTTCTTCCAGAGATAATCGTCGTTGTAAGGAAACTCGCGGGTTTCAATGATCATGGTAATGGCTTGCATCTCGCGTCGCCTCCGTTTTGCGAAAGGTCGGCTGTGTGTTGTAATATTTGATCCCGGTCTTGAAGACAGCGAGGCTGTGGTTGTCATGACAGGCTGTGACACTGGAGGTAAAGGAAGCTTGTTTGGTGGTGTTGTCGGTCCGTAATAGTAATGGTAAATATGAGCTTTGTTGTTATCGGGTTGCTGTTGCTGTTGCTGTTGTGCGTCGTTATTATGGCTTTGCTCGTCCTCGTGAAAACTTTGTCGTTTGTCGCTCTGACGGTAGTTATCGAGTATTACTGGTGCTGTTGAAAAGCTAGTACTATTATTACTGTTGTTGTTGTTGTTGCTGCCATACGGGTACGGTTCGCTTGTGGGTGCTCCACTACTTGATAACCTAGCCATAACAGTTTCACATGTCAGCAACAATTGTTTTTCTCTTTTTTGGGTCACCTCACTACTAGTAAATAGCGTATATGGTCAAGAGGACAAGGATCATAGAGTGAGTGTGTGTCGAACAGGTGACGTTTACCTCTTTCGTGAAGCGATAAGTTGGCGGATTTCTTGGCTTGCCGAAACGACTGGCGATGTTGGCCGTTCTGGCGAACTATCTACTGCTATGATTGTTGGTAATAAGCGATCATTATTAGCAGTAGTAGGATGAAGCAGCGTTGTCGGGTGTAAAAGCTCATCGCGCGAAGGGTGTTGCGGTGAAGCTAAAGTGGCAGCGACCGGCGCTTGTTCAGGGATTGACCGCGGCGAGCCAAACGAAGAGCTGGTGAGTGACGGTGAGTGATATGGTGCGGAAACTGTTTTGTCAAGGTCCAGGATTGCTGGTAAAGATGGAAGAGAATGACGATGCTGTTGATGATTTGATTCATGATTATGATGGTGATGACTATGATGATGATTATGATGCATGTCGGGCGAATGAGGTGATGATGATGATGCTGATGATGATGATGACGGTCGTTGTTGTTCTCGCTGGAGAATATAGTCGATCTCTTTACTGCGCAGCTTTGCTTCTTCTGCACGTCGTCGATCTTCTTGAACCTTGCTCATCAGTATCAGTTCCATTAGCTCTGGTTTCTGATTGTACTGGCGAATGATTTCTTCAAGTGACGAGGTTGTTTCAGTTGTCATAGCTGGAGGTATCAAGACTGCCGGCAGTCTTCTAGTGGCAGCAGCAGTACCCCAACTAAAGCCACTAGTAGTATTACTATTGCTGGTAGGATTGCTACTGCTGTTTGGTGGTGGTATCATGGATGATGTAAAGTAAAGAAGAGTAGAAAAGAAATGCCAATAAGTAAGTTTGAGAGGAAGGAAGAAAGAGCAGCAAAAATAAAAGAGAGGAGTGGTGCTCCACTACCATATTTGTTGTTAAAACAGTGGAACACAGATGTAATCCAATCAGGTCAAAACTTTTGGGTATACCTAGAATCTATATATGATAGAGGAGCTTCTTGCGCGGACTGTTACCCCGCATCTTTCGGAATTGCTGGGTCGTGATCACATGCGTTCCCCGCCTTCCCCCATGTGCCTAAGCATTGGTTGGCGGTGTATATAAAGGTCAAGGATATTAAAAAGATAGATGGGTGGGAGCGGTATGCTGATGAGTGAAGGCAGAGACACATGTTGAGAGGGAAAGGAAGGGAAGGCGGCTACCAAAGAGAGAATGTTGGCGATTGCTTATTCCCACGACTGATATGACGCACACACAAACAGAGACAATAACGTGTTGGTATATGAGAGAAGATGAGATGGGAAGTTTGGTTGATGGGGTACTTTTACTGAATAAGCAAGTTTGCACTGAAAAGTAGGGACCCAAGGGTCCGTTTTCTCACCCAAGCCTGCTGTTGTGAAATGTTCAGTTATTAGCCAATTACGTAAGTGATTCATAGAGAGAAAAGAATGAGTTATCGGTATGCTACATGTGCGTGGGCAATTCAAGAACAATCTCTTGGGGTAGACAATAAATGTGTTATTTTGAGATTTCTCTCAGTATCCTAATTAAGAACACTCGTAGGGACCAAAGGGCCTGCTTAGTCACAGCCCATCCCGTTGTGCGCCGCACATGATTCTTCCCATTTACCCAAACTACCTACTCACAGCCACAATCCCGTCGAAACGAACGGAATCGGGAAGTTCTCACGGACAATTACCAACCACTTGCAAAGTGGGATCAAAAACCTGTCAGAACCCGACTAGGAGTTATGGTTCCCGACTTGCTCCGTAAATCCCGACAAGCAGTGGGTTAAACAATGAGGCGGGTTTCATGTTTTCTTTGCAATGAAACGTTCAGGAAATTTGATGATAATGCTCTGTACTAGTTATTGTTGATGTATGCAAAACAAGAGGGGAAGAAATTAAAGGAAGAATGAGACGGAAGGGGCGAAAGAGAGTGTGTATGATATTCTACATTTTAAGCTACTTATTGACGCTTTTCGTTGGCTTTATATTTATTAAAAGCGACGAGATTCATGAGTGCTTCATCGCTTCTTGATCGCAGATCAAAGTTCTTTCTTCGGTCGATGTTTTTGGTCTATGGAAAAGAAAGTTAAACATACGATTTATGTTTTTTTTCTATTCATTGCTATTCAAGCGATTCAAGAACTTACCATAGTGCGAATAGTTGGTACAAGGACCTTGAGTTGTAATAAAAAGTTGCCTTGGACAAAAACAGGCATATCATAATCAAAAGCGCAATCACTGTAGACGTCGAAGATGCAATTCAATGCTTCCACCGCAACAGCTGGTGCTGTTTGACGAGAGGTGACATTTCTTAAAACTTCCATGAAGAAGCTTCCAATTTCCTATAATTCAAATAATAGGTGATATCATTGTTGAGTTAGTGCAATTCTAAGGTATACATATTCATCATTTAGTAATTACCTTGTTGGCTTCAACTGCTCCTTGTCGCATAGCAATCGGGCCCAAACAACCAATAATTTTCACGCGCATTGACTCTGAAGTAGTGGCATGGTAAGCTCCAAACAAGGAAGTAACATCTGCGGTTTCCAAAGGCTAGATAAAAATCGAAAAACGATTAAGATCAGTTAAACCAATTCATGTAGAGTTAACACACATATGACTTGTAGTAAGGAAAATTATACTTACAATATCTTGACCGAGGCCACGACCAAGGGACCACAGACAGCCAACAATGATCTCTATCAATTCGTCACGTGCCTGACTCGATTGGGCCGAGCCAACTGTGTTTGCCAAATTGAACAGCCAGCGCCAAGCTTGGCAAGCATCGGATTTGTGCTCCTTGAACCAAAACTTGGAGGGTAGTTCAGCCATTGCAAGCAAAAAGTTGTTGAAGCACTCCAACGCACGCTGATGGGTCAACACCAGAGCATCTGTAATAGCAGGGGCAATAGGTTCCGATGGGAATGACAGTGGAGTAAGTGATGCTAACTGAATCAATTGAGGGGAAATATCAGTGATGAAGGAGCGGAGAATAGGGTTGGTACGAATCAATTGGTCATCAACAGCAGTAGAGGTCTTCTGATCCAGGTTTTCGCCGTCCTTCAATAAGTCCTCCACGTTTTCCTCGGTCACTTCTTCTGGTTCTTCGTCGTCATCTGCCATGTTTTCATCGGCATCTTCCCATCCATCCTCTATGGTATGTTAGAGTTAGCAACCCACACATGCGTAAACTTTGCACCTCTTTACCCTATCTCATTATATAAAAACTAACCTTCGGCATCGTCTTGGGCACAAATGTTGGCGAGCAATTCAAGTGCCAATTGTAGCGTGGACAAACGGTGTTCCAAATTTTCAATATACGTCTATGCACAGTGTCAACATTCTAATTCACACACACACGCGTTCCCACTCAGTTTTGTTGATCGAAAATCCATACCTCCTCTTTAGTCGTCGCGTGCTTGGGTCTGGGTGCAATATCACCGCTATCTTCATGCTTAGTCACGTTCTATCAAAGTATCAAAACTCCTTGTGAGTTAAAGCAGTTCTTTCTACCTGGTAAATTTAAACTATTGCGTTAAAAACACTCACGCCACTTTTCATAGCCGAAATTGTCTTTTCAGCGGCCTCTTGAATATCAAAGTTCAAAGAAGAAGACAGAATCGGTAAAAGAGTCTTGTTCAGTTCGCTAGAACCATCCTGACTATCATCCCATGTTTCTTGCGTCAATACGACTTCGCGGATATTTGTCAAAATTGCTACATTCAAGTTGTAGGAGTTTAGCATCAGTTGATATGTATTCCCTTAAATGCCCATCAACGATTACATCTCGTTCTTTCTCCATATATTCCAACCATTTTTAAAAGAAAAAGAAGAGAATTACCACAAGCAAGCACGCGCACTAAATTCATGGAGGGATCTTGGAACTTTTGAAGGATATCAAAGAGCATCTTGACATACTCGGGGTGATTTTGGAATTCAATATAGATGTCCTTGTTGTTATCAGTCAGGGTAGTTAAGCATTGACCTATTATAATCGGGAAACAAAAGACAAAGGCGTAGTTTAGTAGGACCATCAACGTGTGTTTCTTATCAAATATGCAAGCATATTTAATCATCACACGTACCAGCAGCAACAACAACATGAGTAGGGCATTGGTCAGCGGAGGATAAGAACGAGATCAGAAATGTGATGATGTTGAGTTGGTTCACAGCTTTGATATACTTGTCCGATGCCTCACTATAAAGTTCAGCAATTGAGCCCACGCAAAATGATTGGATGCAACAAACTACCACCAGGTACCCAAACATATATTTACCATATACTCCAAACAACATAGATAAAGTTTTCGGCAAGATCCCAAATTGTACGGCGTCTGTCCTGATCAGCCTCATCTGCGAGAGGTGCATTTTGCAATACAAGATCGATCGTGTGTGAAATCTACAACATAGGATTACAACTTGTCAGCTATCTTTCAGAGAAAGCCTAGCATAAATATATATCAATCATGATAAAACTAACCTTGGGTAAAAGTACAGACAGCGGATTGAGGATATCGCGCTTGAAATATTCCTTTGCAACTTCTGGATCGACCGAGACAAGATTTCTATGAACAGAGATTTCTTTTTGTTTTAATACCCTTTTTATCCTGTAAAACCACAAATACAAAAAAAGTCGTTCCGATAAAACCACAAAACTAACCTCAAAGCACCCATTGATTCTTCCAACACTTCATATTGATCGTCGGACAAACGTTCCAATAAAAGGGGTATGGTGCCCTTTGACAATAAGAGCTTGCGAACAGAAGTGCCCGCCATAACCAAGTTGGAAACACATGCTGCAGCCCAAGCGCGTTCAGTGGCATCGGGTGCAGATAGCTAGTCATAACGATTATATTACATTTTCTTGTCAACTTTCTCTCTCTTATTCATTACGAGTCAAAATTTTACCGAGAAATAATATCTCGATCAAACTAAAAACTTCTTTTTATTGATTTTGTTACCTTTTGAATGACAGGTAAAACTTGTTCTGGTTGAGGTGTTTGGTCATTCATGCCTTCTTGAAGACCAGCATTGGCTCGCGATCCGATCGATTTGGAGCGACGTTTGCCGCGTTTATTCATTGACTGTTTTCCCATGTCAATATTTGAAAACTCGGTGTTACTAGCCACAAGTACGCAAAAAAAAAAAAAAAATGCTTTGGAAAAAAAAAAGATAAAAAAGATTTTTTTTAAACTCAAACTGCCTGGTTACACATACCTAAAATTTTGCATTGTATACGCTTTCCACCAGAAGTAGCATTTTATTTCAACCCATAGCAACAGATTGATTGACGTAGTCATACAAATGGGCTGCTCAATTGAAAAATGTTATCTAGTAGCTCCATGGCAATTTTAGCGAGTGAGCGCTCGATATCATGATTATCTCATTGATTTATCCCAAACTTTTTGACGACGATTACAATTAAGAAGAATGGAAGACAACATGAACTGTGATAATTCTCTTGCAAAGACAGACACTGTACATGGAATGTTTTCACACATAAATAACTGATATTAAAAGTACAAAAAGAAAAACAAAAAAAAAAGGAAATGCAAAACAAAAAAAAACGGATGGGGGCGAGTGGGGATGGTGGTGTGCGCATGGAAATTTGTCTGTGATTTATGCTGCGTTAAGTGTAAAAGTGCGAGTGTGTGAGTGAATTTGTGTGTGCATGATAAAGATTTACGTAAAGGTGCTCATTACAAGAGAATAAGAAAGGGAAACTTTCACCAAAAGTCACGAGGATATTTAGAATGGGGATCACTTTTACTACTACTATTGCTTGCACTTGCACTTCTTTCCTCCTCTTCCACAACCGTGGCCATAGCGACCGTAGTCTGGGGTATACTTGTGCTGCTACTGATACGGCGTACAGGCGTGATTGCGTTTGGATCAACCCCGACTGCTGCTGTCGTTGTTATCGGCGACGAAGCTGCCATCATTGTTGTCGTAGTTATTGGCGATGATGGGGATGATGATGCCGTCGTTGTTGCCGCTGTTCTGCTACTAGGACTATTGATACCAAGCCGACGTGCATAATCACGGGTACCATGCAGTACAATATTGTCATTGGATTCATCTGCAGGATGGTGGGCTTCAAGTTCGCTCATTTTGAATACAAGTGAATCGTCATCGTCAAGGGAGCTCGCCCGTCCGCCTTGATTGTGCATGACACTGCCAGAGCTCTGAAGACCTGCATGGGAGTCATCTTGTAAACTGCTCAGGCTTTCTTGTCTGCGGATCATGGATGAGGAGGAATCGCTTTCGAGAACACAGAGTCGGCGCAGTTCATCGTGATGACGATCTTGTGGATAGCTGGAAAAGGCCCCGTCTGCATTTACATCATTAACGCAGTCATGTCCGTCGCCAGCTTCTTTGTTGTATTTGGCGTTTTGTGAGGAGTGATATCGTCGATGCTGTCGAGCAGTTGAAATGGCAGTAGTAGCAGTGGTTGTAGCTGTATGAGATCCAACAGCTGCTACAGCTGCAGTAGTAGAGGTAGTGCTTGTAGTGGTGGTAGTGGTATTATTGCCGGTGTCGCTAGTATTACCGAGGCTATGGCGATGATGGCTACGTGGAATATGCATCGGTGATGTTGATGGATTGTTGCTGTTGCTCGCGCTTCCCTCTGAATGCAATGGTGAGCGAACTGCCGGTAGATAGGGTCGACTATTCGAAGATGTAGATGATGATCCTAACGACGTGCCAACAGCAGGTGATGACTCTTGCCGTTCGCCACTTGTGAGCACGCTAGATGACAGTGATTCAGACAATGTATTATGGGTATCTCGCAAATTCTTATAATGAGAGAGTGCTTTCTATAAAAGCGAAATTAGAATTCAAAAAGTTACGGTTTTACAGAAATGTCAATCTTTTCCACGTTACACAGGTACTACCTTGGACCGATAAATGGATCCGCTACCATATCCACTAGCACCTAAACTGCTGCTGGTTTCTGAAGTAGGCGACAAGTTTGCACTTTCCATCATCTGACTGCTGTTGCTGGCTCGACTCTGAGCCAGTTTAAGATCAGGCTTGGCGGCTGCTGCTCGTATGAATTCTTCAAGTTCGGGATCATCGGTCTGTCAAGTTGGATTCATTACAGAAAATAAAAATGTAGCGAGTTAATATCTAGGATAAGCCAAAGTGCTGGTCTATTTCATTACTCTATTAATTTTATAGAAAAAGACATACACTGAAATTATTGATCGAGCTATGGTCGCTAGCACGAGACCATCGTCTAGTCATCATACTTGTCTCTGTTCGACCAGGGCTACTTTGTATCTTGTCAAAACTTGGCGAAAATTCTACCTTGTTTCTACTCGTCGATGAGGAGCTTTCAACATTAAGTGCTCGTGTTCTTTCACTTGGAGAAGCTTGTGGTCGGACACCTGACGATACTGAATTGGTAAAAAAAAAAGAGAAAGATATTAGGGGGGATATACGAATTGTAATTTTTTTTATCACGTACATAAAGCCTCAGCTTGTGGCGAAGAAGAAAGCGAGGGCGATTTAAACGGAGACATGTGTGGTGCCGATGTTCTTCTTTTCGTGCTCGTCGGCGGAGTACCGACAACAGCAGTAGTGGAGGATTTGACTGGACTGGCACGCAAACTAGAGCCCGTCTCACGATTCAATGGTGATACAGATGTGGGTGATCCTCCGCGAAAACCCATACTCGATTTTCGCTGTTGCTGTTGAATGATTTCGCGTGGATCGGACGAGTCGGTGCTGCTTTGTCGAGCATTTGCATAAGGCGGAGAATTGCGGTGTGCATGACGGGATGCCGTTGCTTCCTAAAGGGAAAAAAACACAGTTGTTATAATTTCTAGCTTGGCAACAAAAGATAAAACAAAAGTATGTCGATTATTACTTCATCGTGCGGATATATTGCGCGTGGGTGTTGTTCTTGTCGGTGTTGCACCATGGTGGGTGTAAAAAAGTGTTCATCCATGTCAATCATGCGTGCACTCAAATCGCGTTCTGAGTCTTCTAGTCGAAAATCGCAATTCTTGCGGTACTCGACATGGAGTTTAAAGGTCCTATCTCGAACAATGGCCATCTTTCAGCATGTATATCCAACCACTTAAAAGGCACCATCGCTCTCTCTCTCTCTCTCTCTTTCTAGCAGTATTGCAGCAACTTACCCCAACGGTGTCACAACATTTGAAAACTCGTATTCATCGGTGGCACCGCCACGCAGCATGGGTTGATCTATCGCGGTTGTTGTTCGTTGTTGAATGCATGGATCAAAACTCTTACACACTCCTTAAAGCTATTCGCAACATACCTAGCGGGATCTCATCATTGCGATATGTAGGCGTCGAAGTCAACCGATAGTTTAGTGCCAAGCCATTCAGTTGGCCGTAATTGCAAAGTCTTCCATGCAGACTGTAACAGGGCAGTAATCTGACGAATGAATACAGGGCCCGGAAGAATGCAATGCTTCGTTTGTACAGATTCGGTAGATCCACTGAGAAATCCGGTAATGGATGGCTATACGCAATAATCATGGGCTGTTAAGGAGGGCCATGCCTATCAGGAATGGAAAAAACAAAGAGAAAAAATGGACCGCATACTTGAGAGACAATACCCATCGTTCGAGTAAGATGGTTTCCACACCGTTTATGTCGACCTTGTTGAGTCGTGACGGATCATCTGCCAACACCAAAATCTGACTCTGTGTCAATTGCGACACATCCAGAACAACGTCCAGTATGAGTGGTGGCGGCTCTCCTGCTTCTGATTGTATCGATAATGCACGCCAAAATTTCAATTCTTCTCGCAAAAAGTCAATGTCTTGTGTTGCTATGTTAAACTGCATATATCGTCATCATCATCATCATCATCATCACGACGCATAGATTAGACACGCAGGCATTATTCGACAGTGAATCATGGATAGTATTGCTTTTTCGTATAGCACAAGGTTTAGGTCTTACCCATTTGTTTGGCTTGTTCGTTTTGCTGCTGTTGCTTGCTAGAGTGCTACTACTACTGCTACTGCGACGATTCGTGCTGCCTTGTTGTTCTGGATCTAAGCGTGCCTGAACTACCACCTGGGCCGTCTTTGTGTAAAAGTTCTACAATGAGTTTTGCGATTAGCAAAGAGAAAAAGTGGGTAAAACATGTAGCCCTCCATGGTTGCTCTGATGGTGTTGAATCACAACCACCCACTGCCGCCCCTGTGACAATTGTTGCATATGTTTTTAGTTACTTGAACAATATGTTCCAACTTGTGGCGAGTGTTGAATGAAGTGGATGCTGAAGGACCAGTAGGAGCGACGGGTGACGATTGATAAGAGCGAGGTCCCGCCTGCATAGGATTGCTGGAAGATGCGGGTGGATTGCCGGGGAAGCTCATCGTGTGTATTGCATAATAATCGTAACACCGTTCTTTTTTTTTGATTGCTTAGAGTTGTAACAGCCCTTTAAATAGATGAAATGGCAGCAGCAACGAGAGGTCAAGGGAGTAGTGGTAGATAGAGCAGCAGGGTAGAGAAAGAGGAGGAAGGGTTAGAAAGAAAGAGAGGCAAGAGAAGCTGGTATGTAGCGTTCGGGTTTATTGGCAACGAGAAAGTGAGTCAGTGTGTGTGTGTGTGTGTGTGTGTGCGCAAGTGCGGTTGGTAGCTCCAGCGTCCACTACGAAGCAAAACGATGCGAAGGAAGCTGCGCTTTGACTGCCCCACGCACCCTTTTAAGGTTTTTCGCCTATTCCACCCCTCCCCCACAAAGCCCAACTATACAGGCGCCGTTGCCTCGACCATGTGTCCCACCCCCACCATCACACTCACACGCCTGTCATTCAACAGCTGCGTGATATGACACGGTTGACTCTTGCAATAATCGCATTTTTACTTGGGAGACACCATCCAAACCTATTACCATGGCTGTTCTTAGGTAACACATACACGCTGATTTTGGTAAACAAAAACAAAGGACTCTTTTTTCTTTATTCTTTTAGAAGCGATGTGAACATTGGAATCATCCGAAAGGTTGGGTTGTGTGTATCGTGGCGTAGAGAGAGAGAGAGAGAGAATATGTGTGTGATATGTCTTTTTATGAAACAAGAGGGGGATGCTGAAGATGGGAGATCGTTGTGTTGTGGATAGTTGTGGCAACGTGCGAATATGTGGAGGTTGAAAAGCGAAGCAAACAGAAGATGGAAAAGGGCGGAGGGGATGGGGTGTTGAAGAGAGAGAAGTTCTATACAAGATATATTTACTCGACGGTAACCGACTTTGCAAGGTTTCTGGGAAAGTCGACATCGACGCCCTGGATCACGGCAAGGTGATAGGAGAGCAACTGGAGAGGAACGATGTTGACGAGACCCTGGAGACAGTCGACGTTTTGCGGCACGGAGATGGTCTTGTAGTTCTTTAGCAGATCCTCATCGTCGTCGTTGCACACAATGATTGGCTGACCCTTGCGGGCAGTGACCTGCTGCAACGCGCTCTGGACCTTGGGGTAAAGCGAGTCCTTGGTCATGATGAGGATGACAGGCATGTTCTCGTCGACAAGGGCAAGAGGACCGTGCTTGAGTTCACCCGCCAGGATACCCTCACTGTGCATGTATGAAATTTCCTTGATCTTCAAGGCGCCTTCCAAGCAGGTGGCGTTCTGGTAGCCACGGCCCATCAAGAGCAAAGACTTCTCCTTGGAGAGCGTCACCGAGGCGAGCTGCTGCAAGTTGCTGTCTTGGTTCAAGACCTGCTTGATCTGCTGCGGGAGGCGGTAGAGGCCGTCAATGATTGCATTGCGGCGTTCGGTCATCGAGAGACGGTCCTCAGAGAGCTGGAGGGCCATCATGACCAGGGCAATGTACTGGGAGGTGTAGGCCTTGGTGCTGGCGACACCGATTTCAGGGCCGGCGTTGATGTGGACACCGCAGTGAGACTCACGCGAGATGGAACTGCCGACCGTGTTGGTGATACCGACACACAAAGCGCCGCGCTCCAAGCAGTAGCGCATGGCAAGGATGGTGTCGGCCGTCTCGCCGGATTGGGAGACAAAGACGCAGACGTCATCACGGAAGATGGGGGTGCGTCTGTCCAAGAAGTCCGAGGCAAGCTCGATCTGGGCCGGGATTTCGGTCAGTTCTTCAAAGATGCCACGGGTGGCCAAGCAGCTGTGATAGGAGGTACCGCAGGCAATGAACACGATACGACGGGCACGACGCATGATCTGGAGGTAGCCACGCAGACCGCCCAGGGTGACCTGGTGCTTCTCAAAGTTGACACGGCCACGCATGGTGTTGACGACCGACTCGGGCTGTTCGTAGATCTCCTTTTGCATAAAGTGGTCGAACGAGCCCTTCATGATCTCGGCAAGCTCGATCTCGAGCGTCTGGATGGAACGGGTGGTCGAGGCGCCCTCGTCACGGCGGAGACGGTGGATGTGGAGCTCACCGCTGGCAATGTGGGCAATGTCGTCATCTTCCAGGTACAAGACACGCTTGGTGTGCTCGACGATGGCGGCGGCATCGGATGCCAAGAAGAATTCGATGGGCTGAGGCATGCCGTCCTCGCTCAAGAAGGCGCGGGACTGGCTGCGGTGCAACTGGGGATGACCATCCTCAGCGGACAGGAAACCGGTAGAAGAAGCTTCAGCGGGAGTAGGGGTCACTAAAAGAAAGCAAAAGTACGTAAGCATCTCACACCCACCCATCAAAAGAGAGAGAGAGAGAGAGAGTTGTGTGTGTGTGTTTTCTTACCATTGTCAGCAGCACTGCCGAACTCGACATCGACAAAGTCGACCTTCAACTTCTTTGCAGTCTTGACACCGACCAAAAGAGGAGAACCACGACGCGTGGCCACAACCTCGTTGGGGAAGTGTACGCTCTTGAAAATGAAAGCAAAACTGCCCTCCTGCAATCACCCAAAAAAAAAAAACACACATGACGCGCGATCGAATCAGCATCCCTTTTTTTTATCATCAACAACAACCACAACAACCAGAAGAAAGAAAACTTACGAGTTCCTTGGCAACCTGCTTGACAAGAGCAGTGAAGGTCAGGTTCTGGTCCTTGGTGGTCTCGTAAACGTACTTTGTGAGCTTGGCAACACATTCAGTGTCGGTGTCAGTCTCGAACGAGATGCCCTTCTTGGACAACAGCGTCTTGATTTCCTTATAGTTGGTGATGATGCCGTTATGTACAATGGTGAACTCGTTGTTGGGATCAGAGCGGTGAGGGTGGGAGTTGAGCTGCGAGGGCTGGCCGTGCGTAGCCCAACGGGTATGTGCCTAAAAACATTACTTTTTTTTTAATAGGGATGATCACCTTTTTCCCCCTCCCCATATGAAAAATCCAAACCCACAGACTCATAACACATACCATGCCACAGTGGCTGATGAAGGTCTTTTCAAAGTCGACCTGCTGCTCGTTCACGAGCTTTTTGAGTGCGGCAACCTTGCCCATCTGCTTGAAAATGTATGTTTCCTCAGCGCTGTCACCATCGGCGGCAAGACCTTTTTAAAAACGCGTCAACATGAAATCAATTAAAAAAAATAAAATAAAGACGCGGGCAATATATATATATAAGTTTCGTGGCGGAGACGCATACCTGCTGAGTCGTAGCCTCTGTATTCGAGACGGGACAAACCGTTGGTGAGTGTGTCCAAGATGAAGCGTCTGTCTCTTTCGACGAGGTAGTTGAGGTAACTAAAAACAAAAAAAAAGAATAGCCCCAATGTCAGTCCAACCTGAGATTGAATCAAGAGATGATGATGATGAAGCTGATGGCTGCGAGCTAGATGATGCAAGGGAGAGGGGAGAGAGAGAGAGAGATGAGCTTACCCAAAGATGCCGCACATGATGAGTAAGTTTGAAGCAAGAAGAAAGGGAGAAGAAGCAACGGAAATAGTGGGGCCTAGTGCCTTTTATAGATTGGGGCACTTGTGCTAGAGCTGTCTTTTCGGATCATGTCAAAGCCATTCCCTCCGCGGAGTATAGCGCGGTTTGTGCTTCTGGATCGCTTCCGCGGATGGGGGGGGGGGTAGGGAAATAGAGTAAAAATAGATCGCTTATCGGGCACATTTCCCCCTCCCCCCACTCTCCCTCTTTCCAGCCCCCGCTCTCTCTTCCAACCCCCCACAAAATCAAGGCCATCATCGCACGCCTCATGTGTAACACTCGCAATTAGTGCGGGATTAAATAGTTTGTTTTATTTGGTGCGTGATGGGTTGTCTTTGCTTTGTGGCGAAAACTACAATGTGGCCCATCGAAAAAAAAGACCTTGTACAAGTGCATAGGGGCTACATCGTACTCTTGGGACCGACAAGCGCGGGTTGCATGGAAAAAGAAGGTCGAATGCAGCCCCACCCCACTCCTGCATCCGTCTTTGCTGCTGTATGATCAGAGGTCCTCCAGTTGTCCCCGACTAAACCTCCTTTCTCCATCACTTTATCTAATCTATCACAGGCCGATTGGCCGCCTTTTTTCCAATGATAAAAGTGCATTGGTTGGAGGCTCCATGTCTGTGACGACCCATCGACCAGAAGAATTGCACGTGTGTATCGCTCCGATGCTTCTTCTTTTGCTGCTGCTGCTGCTGCTAATGGTTCCAAAGGGAAAGAATTGACGCTGATTTTCCTTAACTTCGGTTCCAAACTATAAATATACACCTTCCACTGATGGCAGCCATACCTGTTGGTGCTGTTGCCAGGCTCGTTCCTCTAGAGACACAGTAGTACATTGTCGCTTAGAGATAAAACGAGTAGGTAGGTAGGTAGGTGATAAGGTTCCGAGTGGAGGAGAACTACTAGCATATGCATAGTGCACTTGACCCCTTTATTTTTTTTGCGCTCGCATGTTTGATCGATTACAAGGAAGGTGTTTGCTGTTTGTAAACGGTAAGCGAGCGGAGATCTGGACTGATATCGTAAATGGTTTTGGTTATACATGATGTATACTACCAAGCCCAAAAACTGCCCGTGCGCCGTCTTTTCCTCCCTCGTGCTTCGCCTCTTGCCCTTGCGGCTTCTCTCTCTCTCTCTCTCTCTCTCTCTCTCTCTCTCTCGCTTGTCACTGTGGAACGCGTGCGCGTGTTCAACAACAAGTATTGCTGCTATTACTGTATAACTGCTACATATTAACCAAACAGCAGCACCTCCGATGATTGACCACCGTGTATTTGAGTTACACGGCAGGTCGAGAAGCATAAACGGCGGGCATCACAAGTACAACCAAAGGAGCCCGATGCATTATCCGCTATTCTTTGTTCGTGGTTGGGTTCTCTCGCTTTCGTCCGTTTTCAGTGGCTATTCTTTTCCAATGGGAAATTTAATGCACGACGCTTTCTACTACAGCGCTTGTAAAGCACACTAAAGTAACCCTTCCGGAAGCAGTTGGTACTATCTAGTGTTTGTGTGTGTGTGTGTGTGGCGTGACAACTATATAAGCTGCTTACGCTAATTTTTCTATATGAGCGGATCACCGAGAGTGGTCATTAATGAAAGAAAATTTCATGATGCATGCATCGTGCTCGTCGGTGTAACACCAGACAATTTTTCATCTTGTTGTCCACACAGCCTGGGTAATAAAGCAGGACCTGTCAAAACTGGTGTTCCGGTGTGGCCTCCCCCCCCTCCACACAGAATGCGTACATATGCACATAATAGACAGGATGCATGGTGATTCTGCACCAGCACATCCCACATTTCATCATCATCACTTGCCACAGTAGTTTTCAACTTGGGAACCGTGTTGACTACTTCCAGCCTACCAATGAACACATGTGTTTCTCCCGGTTAGCATCATCCCCAATTTGAAGATTGTTCTGTGGTAGGGTGTCTGCGTGTATATATATATATGCTGTACGTATCTTTTTGTCCCCGCTGCTGCTTTGCTCATGGTGCCACACGAAAAACTGCACCGACGTGTATTACTCGGTACCTTTGGGGAAAACTCGAAAACCATAGCTATTTCTAGTTATATTTACCGTGTAGAAAGATTCTCTATGTGAGAGAGTTCTGCGTGATTGGAAATGTGTATATTTTTTATGAGAGAAAAGCGAAATATATAGGAGAACATAATGTTCTGGATTGGTGCGACACAGAAACAAGTTGGCTTGGAGTGCTTCTTTTTTTGTTCAGGCTGTTGCTATTTTTATCTCAAGGTATGTTCTAGATATATCCTAGTGTTTCTTTCGGTTGTTTTCCTGGGAGGAGCTCGAAACACGTTTCTCCCCCCTCTGCTACCAACATTGGTGTCTTGCAATTTGTTGTGTTCCTATTAACAACACGTTCGTGTGCTACTCTTGTGCACTTTGTACAGTAAAGCTTACTAGTACTACGCTGTACAGGACTAGTATCATTGACACAATCTCGATTAATCCTAGCGTATATTTCCTGACTTGTGGGAATTCCTGAACTCGAGAGACAGCGGATACGTTTTAAACATTAGAGATCAAACAATGGTCAAGTTGAGATATCCTACACTATCTTATTGTTATCCGTAACCATCAATTTATCAACAGCTACTAGCACCCGCGTCTAAATGCATAAAAAACACACACTCTAAATTCAATAGTATTGACATCTTTTAAATATAGAGCTATGCAAGTAGCAGTACGGTATTAAAACGCAGTGCTAGGACAAAATTCAAGGAGGCCGCCACATGCCCTGTAGCTTACTCTCCTATGCTCTAATGATATGCAGAATGCTAAAGTATACATTTAGAGTCATGACAGTACATACACTATGTGGAATTAAGTAATTGGATGTTTTACATGTATTTGATCAATCGTTGACGAACTGAATAACTCTATAGCGCATTCATAACGCTGCACATGTTACTACATTGTGTAATGTCTTGGAAATATATTCCTTTGACCCGGCATATTTTAACATGGATATTTACATTATTGTTTTGTATTGTTTGTCATTTCTGCCATCAAGTAGGACGTTGTATTCTCAAGATATATTGTCTCTCCCTACCCGCTCTCCGTTCCATCACGATCTCAGCCTGCATACCATACTGAGCACGCATAATTTCGGCAACCTCGGCCGGTCGGTTTTCATTGATAAGCAAGAGGTAGAACACGCCCTGTGGTGACAACAATTGCTAAATTAAAACATTTCCACTAGTTAGTAGTGATATCATACATATATATATAGAGAGAGAGAGAGAGAGACAGTACAATGCATGCTCTTAGATGAGAGAACAAGTACTTACAGGGATAAAGGGTAATAATGCATCAATGACCTGTCTTCCATCAATACCACCGGCCCATGCAGCCTCAATGCCAAAGCTTCCTACTTCTTCAGGTGGAGTCACCGCATAGGGTGGGTTAAAGCATAAAATATCGACAGCATGCTCAAGCCGTGGTAATAATGACTCAACCAACGATGTTTGAACAGTTTCGACACTGTGCACGCTGTTATGGCGACCCGTGCGTTGCGTTGCATGGCAAGCGTGGTTATTTATATCCGTAGTAAAGAACACTATTTTTATGATTGCCCATTGTGTTGTAGAGAACACATCTTTGTGTTAAGGATGCATTCTTTTTCTTTTTTGATAGCTGTAAGCTGCGGCCATTGATTGTGTATACACGCATATACAAAATACTTTACCTGCGTTGCTTGCGCCGACAATCTTGGCTAGCATTGTAGTTACGCATCCCGATCCAGACCTGATTAAACGTGGCGATCGCGCGCGTCTTAGCCTTTGTTTTGGTTTTGTTTTGTATACACAATGACAGTAAACTAGTTTACCCAATTTCAAGGCAAATTGTTGGTTGTTGTGTTTGGATCCGTTTTTCGTCTTGTTCAAGCGCGTCCAAAAGCAGGAACGTGTCCTCTAATGGTGAATTTAGAAAAAAAGACGAAATAAAAATAGAGGAAAAATCAACAATGACACTAAAACACCATTGTCCGTCGTCGTGGTGGTCATTAGTATAAGTTTACCCGCGGGTTCATAGACATTGTCGAAATCTCGGCTGGTCAAGTGTGTTAGATCGGGTGTTGGGATCATGACAACAGGAGAAGAACAGAAAGCGCCGGGCCCGAAACTAGGGGTTGGGGTGTTTCCGAAGGGGAGAGGCTATCTACCATACACAAACGGGCGGGAAGCAAGGCAAAAGAAAGGGCTGGTGCATTCAGTCACGTAGAGAGAGAGATGCATACAGAGTTATTCACAATCTGTCTCTCTCTCTCTCTATTGACAACTTTTTTTTTCTCTGTTCATTTATATAAAGCAGAAGCATCTGCAGTCCTTGCCTTTTCTTTTTTTTAAACGTTTTCTTCCCCTTTCTCTCATATTTTCTATACAAACCATATCCAAGCATGGTGGATGTTCGTATTAAAGGATACAGCGCTCTTTTGTCGCCCAACTTCATCTCTGAAGAGTTTCCGGTGGTAAGCGTATCCATGCTCTCTCTCTCTCTCTCTGAGTCTAGTCTGATAACCTCGCAAACATATACTTAATAAGACACACAAACCAAATAGAGCGAAAAGTCGATGCAAACCATTGTGGGTGCACGAGAGGAGATCTCCAAAGTTCTACACAAACAAGACGATCGATTGCTTGTCATTGTCGGCCCTTGCTCTATACACGATGTCCTTGCAGCAAAAGAATATGGTAATGTATTAGCCATACAAGCCTAAATCAGCCTGGGTGAGACGTGTCTATTCTCTAACCCGATAGAAGAATAGCTGCCCTACTTCTTGGAGCAAAGAAACGCTACAAAGACGAGCTTGTGATTGTGATGCGCTCCTACTTTGAGAAGCCACGTACGACTGTTGGGTGGAAAGGACTGATCAATGATCCAGACATTGACGGAAGGTAAATTTAAAAAGAAAACAAACCTGCATGAACAATCTTCAGCCCCTCGTTTCCAAAAATAAATAATAAAAAAAGAGTGTTGCTAATTGTTTGGATGAATGTGTGTGTGTGTGTGTGTGCTTAGCTTCAACATCAACAAAGGGCTGCGCATTGGCCGTGGACTACTTTGCGAACTCACGAATATGGGCATGCCGGTGGCAGTCGAACTCCTTGATACCATTTCCCCACAATATCTTGCAGACCTGATCTCATGGGGTGCCATTGGCGCCCGAACAACCGAGTCGCAACTGCACCGTGAACTTGCCTCAGGGTCATCGTTCCCCATCGGCTTCAAGAACGGCACGGATGGTAATCTCAACATTGCCCTCGACGGGATCCGAGCAGCCGCAGTTTCACACCACTTTTTGGGCATCACTCGCCAAGGTGTCACGGCGATCACCCATACAGAGGGCAATCCTGACACGCACATCATCCTACGTGGCGGCTCTGGCGGTCCCAATTATGAAAAGGAGTACATTAAGGATGCACGCGCCCAGTTGGAAAAAGCCAAACTGCCTGCGTCGATCATGGTCGATTGCTCGCACGGTAACTCGAGCAAGGACCATCGCAACCAGCCCAAAGTTGCAAAGGTACTCGCGGATCAGATCGCCCAAGGTGAAGATGCTATTACTGGCATTATGCTCGAATCACATTTGTTTGAGGGCAAGCAGAGCGTTCCAGCAGAAGGCGCCATGGCACTCAAGTACGGTGTATCGATTACAGACGCATGCATTGATTGGGATACGACGGAGGATGTCTTGGAATGTTTGGCTGAAGCGGTCATAGCCAGACGCAAGGCCTCAAACAAACCATGAAAGCAGGAGGGACCATCTTATGTAGTAGTGAAAGTGAAATGCAAATACAGATTTTATAGTGCTTTTTTTTAATATGTAAATGTTATGTTAGTGTTGTGCTGTGAGTGTGTGTGAAAAGAAGAGAGAGAGAGAGAGAGAGTGTGTGTGTGTGTGTAGAATGTAAGGGTGAATATTTTTTAGCTTTGATGGGTCATGACTCGTTCCAGCGAAGGCTTAATGGCTTGTACTTTTTCCATGAGTACGTTGATTGCCAACGGGAAGAGATCTTGTGGAGGAATAATACCGGTAGTTTCAACATTGACTATATTCGAAACAAAAACGTGTTAGCAAAACAAAAAGAGAGAGAGAGAGCTCCTCCCCTCCCCATTAAGACTCTTTGAGAGCACTTACAGATAAAATGGTCTCGTACTCGCGTCAATCGGACCTTGTCTTCAAACTCTTTGTGTCGCAATACTTCTCGGCTAACCGTATCTTTACGTGCATTCACGACCTTGGCGACCTTTTCTCCATTCTCCTCGACGACATCCACCACACCAGGCGGGAAGCACTTTTGGAAACGGTATGCAGCGTCACCAGTAATCGGCTTTAAGATGGTAATTTCGGGTAATAATCGATATGAGGCTGTTGCTACAGGAGACCATTTGGCGTGTTCCTGTCCGATACCCTTGTGACAATGCAATTCCATGTCAATTTCCTGACCCGGTCGAAGCTTTGCAATCAAAATATCGTCTTGAACGGGGCGGATAGGGTTATCAGCATACTTTTCAGCCTGCGAACCCTTGGGTTCCCATACAAGATCGCCCGAGTATACTTTTGAAAATATAAACAGAGATGTGCTGTCAGCTTTTCTCTATCCTCTCAATCGTGTACGCATAATGGTTTCTTTTTTCATTCCATCCTACCATGGCTATGGTTATATTTCTTTTTAGGATCAGTCTCGTCGGGTGAAGCGTTCGGATTGCTTTCACATTTAACCTTGAGTCTGAAAACGATGGTGTTCAAATCGGTAGGTCCATCTTCGTCTACAACCAAGATATCATTCATTTATTTGCTTCTCTTGCGACATACTATTTTGAGGCATAGGGAAACGAAAAACTTACCACTCTTGAAATGGAACAATTGTGGATCGGCAAGGATAGGAATCAAACCCAAACGATGTGCTAAAACTTCGTCGTGGATAATCGATGTGTTGTTGATAACGTAGACTTTTTCAATAGCCATGGTGGGCACCTGATATTATATACAAAATCTTCCATTTAATATACACCTCCTCCACAAGCGACAGACTTTTTTTCCCTCTTTGCTTGGCAATAATGAATCCTCTTTTTTACCTCTGAAATCAAGATACGACGGAAAGCATTGGCGATCGATGCATCAATACCAACAAGGTCAAATTCAATGTTGTCAGGCGTTAAACGGTTGATCTTGATTCGAAGGTTCTGTACGTTGGAAATACAGTGTCATTTTAAACATGACCATGTAACCTGAATTCTGTTCTCTCTTCCTTAAGCGAAAAGTTACCTTTTTAAATTCTTCAACGTCCCAGGCATTGTTGATACCGGGATATTGGTGTGGGTAATCGCTGCCGCTGACCTGTCAGATAATATATAATCAAAATCAAACAATGAATGAGTCAAAAAGAAACAAACTTTTTTTTTGTCAGAAATAATATACTGCAAATTTACACTAAAAACACGATCGCGTTCAACAACGACACGAGTACGCAGTAATTCGACGTTCTCTGGCAGCTCGACACCGGGCATGGTAATTATGTACAAGAATTTAGAAAAAAAAAAGTCGAGAGCGGGAGTCTTTTTGTTGAGCTGTGCTACCTGAACGCCCACAAGCCCGCAAGCCACCTAGAAGCGGGCCTATATTTGCCATACGAGCAAGCAGTAAAAGTGTCACAACGCTTTACCATTACATGGGGATAAAACTGCCAACAAAATATCCAAAGTACTCTTTTAACTATCCAGTAGCTATAGAGGATGTAGATAATTGAGTGCACTGCACTGAGTTTTATATCGCAGCAACCGTGGCGTAGCAACCGTATATCCTAACAATCAATGAAGTAATCAATGTACTTTACGAGGACGTGAGGACAAGTGCTAGCATAGATCAAACTACGAAATGATAACGGCTTCCAGGGTGCAGTGAACACATATTGCGGTGTGATGAAGAATACAGATGCGTCATCCCGGATGCGGCGTAATACTTTTTTCTTCGCCAGCACTGGGCATATTCTGCCACAAGTCTTTTGTAATTGCAAAGGATGAGTATTGATTTGGTATCATCACCGATATTAGTTTAGATAGGGACGAGCAAGAATGATAGCTGCTGAATCTTGCCAATACATACAATGTGCACTTCTCTCCACCAATTGATCCATGCATAACAATCGACAGAGGGTGGAGATCCAACAATTTGAAGGGTTTCGCTTGTGAGTGTTTTATCATTTAGCTACTATTCACACCAAACCTACACTAGCAGAAAAACTACAACGAAATCACGCATCATCATAGTCAAGATAAGGGCTCAATACAATTATACAACAGCATAAAGAACAAAAGTTCTACGTACTGCCGCAGCTCCTAAAATGTATTGTAATCCGACAAAGTTCCGTTCTCAAACGGGTGAAAGATGTAGTTTAACGGAGTCGGATCAGTACAAAGTTTCGAGAGGCTTTGCTAAGCGCAGTATGATTTATTTTTTGACTTGCCGCAAAAAAAAAACACACACATATAAAAGCAAAGTGACCAGGAGCCGTTGCTCGGTTTTTTCTTCTTTAAATACCTTTACATATAAGCCTCTTTTTGCGTGCGTATCGTTAAATTCAAATGGATATTGCAGCTCCTGAGAGAGTCAAGAATGAATGCGTAGACTTACTAATACTCAAGCGTCCGTTCTATGGATGCCCAGAGTTTCGCGGTCTGCCGAAATGGAAAAAAAAAAATTTAAAAAAGAAAAAAGAAAACTTTGAACGTAATCTCAACTGGGTTGTGGGATGGATTGAAATGATATTGATCGAGGCTCATTCGAGCTTGTTGATTGTTGAGGTTATTGTTTAACGTCTGGACTTGTCCTCAGTTGAACGGTATTGAAGCCAGTATATTCTGTAAAAGAAGGAGAATTGTTGTCTGGTGGGATGAGCACACAAACAATAAATCTCAACAATCCGTGTTCCATTCCTCTCTACCAACTTGAAAAGAATGGCAAACTTCATGTCAAGAACATTTACTTCTGGCAACTGCTTATACAGTCATGCCTTCTATAATTCGAAACTGTATGCAACTGTAATGGAAGTAGAACATGACTACGGAGAGTACTGAGTGATAATACATTCGTTTTCAGTAAAACAAATAGTAGTGTTGGGGCGGGGATCTGCCTGTATCGATTATTTTTACTCGGAATAGGCAACACAACACTATGTACATGGGTCATTCCTTTTCACTGGCCATGTAAAAATGCAGGAGTTTGTTGCGGTTCGCCACGAGAAAGACGGCTCTATGTATGTGAACTTGGGCTCGCTATGGATGGATGGATGAATTTAGCGACACCTCTAAAGCATAAAAGTTGCTTTTCCCCCCCACTGACCTGCCGAAGCGACCCAGGTGTCATTTCACACGATGCAGTTACGCCTCAACTGCCCTGGAAGGTGAGGGGGGGGAGTGCCTGCATATCTGAGCTAGCAACGTACAGAGCGGCCTATTCGTACCTTATACGCTAAAGAAACAGCGACGATCGAAACTTTTTTTTTAGCATTTTTGACTTTTTTTTTCACTCGCCCCTCCTTTTGTTCTCTCAAACAAGTGTGGTTCTAAACCTAGTGCGTAATAACAGGTCAAGAATTGTTTGGAACACGAACGGAAAGGGCGTCCAAACAGGCCAAGTGTCTTTTTCTTTGTTTTGGCTTAGCAGCAGACCTGCATACGCGGCACATCCTGCCAAAGAGCGACCTCCGTCTCTGAAAGCTCTTTGAGAAAGATGCAGTGTGCATGCGTGCGTTGCTGCTCATGCCTGCGAAGCACCCAACGAGTGGAAGGGAGAGCGCGTCCTGTGTTGTATGTAGCCAACCCATATCGAACGCTGGTGTAACGTGCCACAACAAACATCGAGATGCAAGCTCCGATGGCACTACATGGGCAACTGTGTAGGAAAAGTAAGGTGCCAAACCATTTTGAGAAGAGAGCGACCAGAGGCTGGCTACACGAACAAGGTCGTTTGGGCTGCTCCACCTCTCTCCCCTCCCCTCGCCTCTTTTTCTTTCTTTTTTTCCTTCTCTCGCTTTCCCTTCTCTCCTTCTTTCTTTCACTCTTCTCTCCACTTTTATTTACCCTCTTTTTATCTCCCTTGGTCCTTTCACCAAAGTTCATGTACGAGTTCCAACCACCTGCCAACCTTAACGCCATTCGATGTTCCATCGCACGCAAAATCAAAGAGCAACGTGAAAAGCACAAGAAGAACGAGGAGGAGTTTAAGAACAAGACGCGTCCTACTCTTGCCGTAACCACAACAACTGACAGCGGCCTTCCCTCACCACCCGTTGAAGCTTGCCACTACGAACCGTTTAAGCGACCCGGAGAAGAAGAACTGCTACCACACCAACAACCCAACAACGAGCTTGCCACCAACGCCTTGCTCGAATTAACGGGTGGAGCTGGCACTCCTTCGTCATCTGCGAGTCTGGACACCCTGGACGAAAAGGTCATTCGACAAAAAATACAAGCATTACAACAAGAGAAACATGAGCTCTTTCAACTCATGAGGAATCTACTCGCCAATCCGGCAACTCCTTCACCTCCTCCTCCTGCTGCTGCTGCTGCTGCCGCAAACACTGCCGCTGCAGTTACCGTTACCGCCACCGCTGCTCCTGGTCCCACTCCTACTCCTCCTTCTCCTTCTGTGCAAAAGCCAACGCAAGAACAAACACAGGCTCAACTTCCAACACCAGCAGCATCACCACCGAGCGTTAAACAAGATGTCCAAGCAGAGCCACCGAAATCCCGAGAGCGACTTCGATCATGTAGCAATGGTCGTACTCGAACACCACCACCACCCCTACAATTTTCCTCGCCATCTTCTTGCTTCTCACCCACCCGTCCGTCTCATTTGTCTCGACCACCGCCACTCTCCTCTGACCACCATCACCGATTCCCTCCACAGCGATATGCACCGTATCGAAGGATATCGCCCCCACCGTCGTCTCGGTACTATGGCAGAGGCTATGGCGGCAGCCGACTGTATAATAATACCCCGCTATCTGCACCACCGTTTCCACCCTCGTCGTCTCCGTCGTCCATGCCTTATGCGGTAATGTTCTTATGCCCTCGCTTTACCACCTGCCCACAGTCCTGCTGATACACTCTCGTTTGTTCTTTTTGTTTTTTTGTTCTCTAGCACCGTCGCATGCCACCGCCCTACGGTTCTCTACGGGCACAGTCGCCACCCTTAAGATCAACGTCCTTCCGAGCTCCTCGACCGTTGGCCGATAGACACATTCCGAGATACTGAGACTTGTCTAAACGAAATATTTCATATATCATATATATTATTGGTCTCACCAACACAAACCTCTTTGGTGTATCCCGCTGTATAATATTTTTGTAAATTAATAATGTTTGTTTTTTTTTGCAAAACAAAAAGCATCCCCACCCCATCATCGACAAGAAAAAGAGATTACTTCTTTTCCTTGACAATAGCAATCATAATAATAGTAATAGTAGTAATAATGATAAACTTTTATTGATGCTTATGGAAACAAGTCTTGCAGTGTCCCTTTTTAAATACATTGGCACTGAAATCTGTACATCCACACTCTTGGCACGGCGGTTCGTTGTCATGCTGCTGCACGAGACCAGCAGGAGTGACACTTGCTAACGCGCGTGCATGGGCTTGTGGGGGCGGTGGTGGAGTTCTTGTCGATGACGAGGTAGATACGCTTGGCGACATGCGGGACGCAGGTGGAGGAGGTGGCGTTCGTGTGGATGCTGTCGCAGCGCTGGGTGGGGTCATTGGCTTGGTGTCGAGTGGAACATACGTGGTGCTCCGAGATGCCGGTGGTGGTGAACTCATCGTGCTTGCTGAGTTTGAACGTGTGGCAAAGGGTCTTGGTTGTTCATATGCAGGCGTACTGGGTACAGATGCTGCTGCTGCTGCTCCTGTCATTGCATGGTCACTGAAAGGCGAGTCGTTCTCAACCGCCCGAGAATACATTGGCTCATCCTCTTCGTCTGGCTGCTCTTGAATGGATGCTGCGGGGGGTATCGATGGGCGTGCTGGCATGGGTGGTGAGCGGTTGTTGCTGTTGCCCACAATGTCTTCTGTGTAGTTGACAGGAAAGATGCCTCGTCGTTTGGGTCCAAAGTGCTCTACTTCTCCAAGCCACCATCCTTCATCCACTTCCTCCACAACCGTAATGACATCCCCTGCGCGGAATGAAAGTTCTTCAATGCTCTCTCCTTCAAAGTCATACATTGCCTTGCGACGTTTGGTGGTTGCTATGAACACATATTCAATGGGTTATCAGGGGTAAGCTTCAACGAGAAGACCCATCTCAAAACAAATAGTCCGAAAACGGATCTTTTAGCACCATCATCATACCTTGTTGATTGCGTCGAGGCATAGGTGGAGGTTGTCGAGTAGAGGCTGATCTTTCGCTCGTACTGCTGCGAATCGAAGTAGAACTCGAGACCCGTCTCGGACCGGCCGGATGTACGTTCAAGCTGTCAGCGCTACCCTGTCGCGTGCTGAGTCTGCGCTGTATAGACGATAGAGCACTTCCTGGCGATCGTGCGGGTGTTTGGGTATCGGGCGATTCGGAATACGCAAAGTAGTCGTCGCCGCCAGCACCGCCATTCATATTACTGTTACTGTTATTATTAAAGGATCGAGGGGTACTGACTGTGCTGCTACTGAATGTAGTAGCGCTGCGTGTAACTGGTCTTGCCATGGGGTTACCGCCCTGACCCCAATTAGCTCGCATACCGTCCAGCAGTTCTGCGGCTCGGCTATAGTACATGTATTGTGCTTCTAGTAGTCGGCGTAATGTCTCATAGTGTGTATCCTACATCCATTTGTTGGTTTTCATCTTTGGATCAATTATCGCTGAGCTATAAACAGCAACACCGTGCAGGCACCTACATGACATACCTCAAATTCTTGCAAATAAACCATTTTCTGAATAAGATCGTACTCAGTCTCCTCGTATTTGAGCTTGGATGCCTGCATTTCCTGCTCGAGTTCTGGTTTCTCCTTCTTCGCTTTTTGCAATCGGCCCAGCTTGGAGTCATAATCGAGACGCCTTGATTCCAGCTTTTTCTTGAGGGCCTGATATTCCTTGTACTCCTGCAATCCAGCTTCCAAGGTACTCATATAATCTTCCTTTAGCACGCAAGAAAAGTCTTCTTGCAAAACGGCAATTCTGGATTCGGCTTGGCCAAAGCTCACCAATGCAGCCCCTTTTTTTTCCAAAATGGAATACGGTTTCTCCCAATATTAATTCACGATGCATTCTACAATCATGGGAGTCTAACTACTACAGATAGGTGCGCGTGGGATGTCTCTCAAAGACCCTGAAATCTTACCTAGAGGAGAATCCTCCGTAAAAGCCCCACCATGATTCATCAAGCAAGAGCCCAAGGCATCACATGGGTACACTTTGGTCTTGCCGTCTTCCGGTGACAGTTTTTTCTTGGATAATTGGCTGTATGTCAACTCGGACGCGGAATACACTCTTTCAAACCCGGTACGCTTGCGTTCCGTGTCGGCTTCAAGCCGTTGAAAGTCTTCTGTCTGTAGCGTAGACTTTGCTGCTCCTAGACGTTCGCCCGTCCACTAATGGGCGAGATGGCACTTTAAGTTTTCCTTTTATTTTGCATAAACACGTAAAGTGGAATTTGCCATCCGACAGAACACCTCCTCCCATCATCCCATTGCCCAAACAAAAACCCCAGCTGAACTGTCAACTGCAATGTGAGAGATCCGTCTTACCTGTTTTAGTTTTCCGAGGTTCTTAATCATGATTGTATTGAAATGAAGGAAAAGTTGAAGGAGAGGGGGAGAGAGAGAGAGAAGAGGTGTAAAAGGGAGCGGGGCCAAGGGAATAAGAGAAAAGGCCTGGATCAAAAGCAGGGCGACTTGTCCCAAAATAGTATCATCCTTAAAATTGATCAACCGAATGTGCTAGTGGATACAAAACCCTTTCTCTCTCTCCGTCTAGCACTAGACACGGCCGATTGGTGAAACATGAACAGCGTGCAATGAATAAGCTATGTGCACTTTTTTGTGCCATGTAGCCCAAGTTATCAGTACTGTGTCACATATTAGAGCTTACGTCCCTCTAAGAAATCCATAGTTTCCGTCAATGCAAATGTTTTTGTCTATATTTAGACAGACCATGGGGATCTGGTACAGTATCCTTTTTTGGTCGTCTGCAGAAGTTCAAGTAAATAGCAATATCTTTAGTGCAGATGTTAAAGAAAAGGGTGGTGGCGCATAGGCTGTGTATACAAATTTATTATAAAAGGTGGTATTGATCTAGTTACTAGTAGGGATGTACTTTGAAAGAATTGTTTCTAATTCCTATTGAAAGCATCAGCTAGTCAGTCAGTAACATGATATTGTCTCAAACAGAGGGTTGAGGCCCATATAAAGTCTACGTACTTCAGGATCCATCGGCGTCGGTGATTCGCACCGCATGTAAGCGCTAGAGACTATCTCCTGAAGCATGTTGCTCATCCATTTACTATGCAATATCAATTAGCGATGTTTAAAGAGGCGCGTTATAAAGCTTCCGTATATGCATTACACGACTTACTTTTCCTTTTGAGTGTAAGGCCATAACATCAGGCGAAGGTACTCTGAATCCACTTGCAGTTGCTGATAGTCAAACTGTTGTAGTCGCATTTGTCGGACAGTCTCATGGAAGGCTTTGAGTAAGATTCGCAGTAACCCGGTGCACACACCAAGCGGAGTCGGTTCCACATGTCGGTAAATATCGATGCGATCTGCAAAAAGCTTGTCGATGTTGCTCATGATATTGACCGTCATATCGTACCCAAACTTGGGCATGATGCCTAATCCAGAGGGCTCGCCGGGCGTTTCGGATGATGCTGTAGTAAGGCTGTGCGAGGATTGCGTTGGTCGGGTATATAATCCTTCGCCAGGTGTGCCAGCGCCAAAACGATATTCGTATTCAGTGTCAGATGTCTCAGCAGCTCCGTCTGGAGACGTTGCTTGTGAATACACCGTCTCCACCAGCTGTTCAATGTAGTGTACGCGTTCAAACATGGTTTGCCACACATTAGATACGCCCTTGGGTGCTTCTGTTCCTCGATGTGGACGCAAATACTCTTTTTCAATGGAGGAGGAAAATGTGTACCCTTCTTGCATTGTTTCTTCGTTGAGTAAGCTTTGGCCCTTGCGCGAGAAACGATCCGCCACCTCCTGGGCATCGGCGGTAATGATCTGGTCAAGTTCGCCGTTGTCCTTGCTTAATTCCTTCGAGACACTGGCATATATTTGCGGAATTCCCTGGTCTGCCAGATCGTAGCATAGACGAGAACCAACGATCAGCATTGGACTAGACTTATCACTCCCATCTGCGCCCTAGAATTTCGAAAAAATAAGCAAGCCAGTTCAAACAATACTGTAGACGTATGCACAGCTCCAAAGTGCGAAATAGGAAAACATACAGCAATAATTTCGAGTACGCCGTTCCACATTTTGCGAAGGCTTTCTCGAACGCGCAAAGAAATATCAGACTGACCATCGTCGGTAGCGGTAGTAGCAATAGCCATCAAGTCGCGAAGAGGATCGAGACAGCTGTTTTGAATGTGTTGCACCAGCCATGTATCTGTTTCAACGATGAATTCACTCAATGCTTCTTTGTGGTCCGTGATTCCTTGCAATGAGTTGAGATTAAATTCGTTTAATCGGCTCAGACGCTCTACAACCTTTTTTTAGCATTCTTGCCTCGTGGATAAGATCTGGCGATATGTACCTTTCATTTTTTCAGTGGTGGTGTCCATCAATCCATCGATCAACGTGCCTTCCCAATGAGCTGTCAATTTAGTCATTCTCTCCGCTGTGCCCATGACCCTTGCTAATGCTTGTCCATGTGCCAATATCGATTCACGCAAGTCGCTCAAAACACGGATTTGTGCTAATAATTGATCTCTATTCATGGCACTCTTGAAACGCGTCATTGGTTTTTTTAAGAAAATGAAGAATAGTTAGCAGGAACTTTCGCTTCCAGATGCTTTTTCTCTCTTTTCAATACTCACCGGTAAGCTAATAAATCCAGAGACTTTGTCAAAGAATCTGTCTACATGAGACGACATGGCTTGTACTAGGTCGTTCTTGGCGTCTCGTTTGTCCTGCATTCAAACTTAGCATATGCATAGCAGAGCCTGTGTTTAGCGTATCACAAACTTACTTTGTCACTCAAAGTATTCACTTTTTCGGCATCTTCATCGTTTGTTGAAGCAGTTAAAAATAATGTCTCGAAACATTCAACAGTGCTATTGAGTAGCACAAGGCATTTGCTGTCAAGGTCTTCGATTGTATCAAATTGCTGATCTGTTGTGTTGTCAAGCCGCGCTACCTGGCTACAATGACAATGAATCTCTATTGCGTTTATTTTCCTTTTCCGTTTTGCTTACTTACACTTGAATGTACTCTTTCCATAGCTTCCTGGGATCTTCTTGCAAAACGCGTAAAAGCTTCATGCTTGCGGTAACCTTGTCCAACGGACTTTCCGAATTTCGTGCGTCTTCCCATATTTTGCCCTTTATTTTACCCATAATCACATCACAGTCGCGCTCAATACCCTTGAATGCAGACAAGTGCTGATAGTGGTTAAGCAGTCGCGTTGCTCGAGAGTAATATTTGACGGCATGGGCGTACTGGCCGTTTGACAAACATCGATTCAGGCGGTTCGGTAAGTCGAAAATAAATTGCAGTCGTTTCAACAAATTATGTACGTTCGTTAAGCGCCGTATTTTATCGCGATTGGGACCAAGCGCGTCGATAATCTCGGTACACTGTTGCGAAATGCCGTTCATATTGTTGTTGAGATTGGCCATTTCCGATTCCATGCTTTCGACGTTCGATTTCATCTAAAAGTTTTTTGATCATGTGTTAAGCAAACGATTGAGGTACACAGCTTTGTTTCAAGTGAGCGCGACCAGAGCTCAATGCGAACCTTTCGAATCGTGTCTGTTGCACTAATGAACTTGCTATAATTCTCGTATACCAACGTTTTCATGTCACCGTCAATTTCGCGTATTTCTAGTGCAACCAGGCCCTTGACTTTAGCATACTTCAATCTTCTTTAACAAAGCAACCCAACCGTCAAAGGGGGTCGAGATGAGAAAACTTTAACATACCAGTGACGAGCTCATTATCTTTTTTGACTAGGCCATTGAGCGTTTTTTCCTTTACCAAGCGAGCAAAGTACTTGTTCGGTTCAAATGTACCGCCGTCTAATTGAGGCAAGATATACAAGAAAGGTTTCGTTACGGGTTAGGTTCTCTACAAACACTGACTACACCCGCGAACCATCTCCCATGTAACTGCTTTCGATTCACTCTACCAATGTCAAGAGGTCGACGTGCTTCTGCTTTAGATGCACCAATGCCATAATATTTTAGTAAATTTAAATTTCGCTCGCGCGATCGCCCGTTTTTTTGACGGTCTGGAGGGCTAGTATTCATTAGCCGGGTTGAAGAAAGGGTTTCTCTTTTTTATGAAGGGTGATCGTCGGAAATTGTAAGTAGGTTCTTTAATGCCTCTGAGGGGCCTTGGAGCGGCGCACAATAATTTTAACGGCATATCAATTCGATACCATACAATACTGCATTATCACATCTTTTTAAATTAGGTCGATACGATACAGGCTCCTTTGGTGGTTCTTATTAGTAAGATCGACATTTGATAATTAGCTCCCCATAATATCCTAAAATTACTTTCCGTTGACAGATTACTGCCGTTTTGTATGATAGACTTATATATGTTCAATTCTGCAGAATAAAGAAGTAGCATGATTAGCGATCATCTCAACAAACAGCGGTGCCCATCGGATGAATTGTGTATATCATATGTGCATACCAAGTTCAATTGCAGCAGCAGCAAACGCTTAAAAGTGATTCACCCTGGGGGATGCGAGCAGTGATGGAGGATTGCGAACATCTCTTTTGAATCGGTAGTTACTCATATACATGATATGTCTTATCTTCTTTCAAGGGATATTTCAAGTCCGTATGTTGTCTGCACCAAATACAGGTTGCCTGTACTTATGAGATGCTGTAGAACTTCTCTTCAGAAGACCTGATATTCTAATGCTAATACTGCATAATGTCACATACAATTATAACGTATCTTGTGCCAGTAGATCGAATATACAAGAAAAATATGAGCAAGTTTTGCTCCTAACTGCACAGACATAAGTATCCCTTATTTTATGAGGATGACTGACGTATGAAGTGAGAAAGAGAGTCGAAAAGCCGTCATCCACGACGATGATATTGTCAAGCCAAGCTACTAAATAAAAAGCAACATAATTACGGCGCGAAATCACGATAAACACAGATACACCGAGAATTTTAATCTTTTAGAGGCTCTAGTTTGTAGCATGGATCTGTTCGGGAAAACTAGCTTATATGCAATAGTATGGTTGATGAATGTAGGTGATGCTTTCGGGTTGATCCCAATGCATGCTATGCTATGACAGTGGTCTTATATACATACATATTTTGTATAGACCATTCGAAAAGGCGGCAAAATTATAGATGTGTATAGGGAGTGTGATAAATACAAAGTGTATATTATTTTTATGAGTTTTCATATACAAAAAAAGAAGAGAATATTTTCTAAATACTAATATATGAGAGTGAAAAACGAGTGGAATGGGAAGGAGCGACTATTAATTTTTTTGGGGGTATTGTAGAGGAATTGTTACGTCCCGAGTAAAAGAAAAAAAAAGAATATGCACATTATACAGTTGTTGATGTTGGTGGTGTAGGATGTACTCGACCGAGAAGAGCCAGCTCTCGATATGGCTGTTTTGGGGGCGGATATGGCCCCTTTGCCAAAAAGTAAAATATACGCATAATAGATTTGCTGATCCGCCGTCGTCGGCTTTTCCGTTTGACGTGGACTTGCGTTTTTGAATGTGATGTTGAGGCTCGAGATTTTATAGATCCAGTAGTAGTAACATTAGGTGCTGGATCAACAGCCGGTTGTATAGCAGGAAAAGTAGTATCAGTAGCAGTGACACCGGTATTGCTACAGCTAGGGTTAGCCGCCTCTGCTTCTGCTGTTGCTAAAATTGCTGATGCTGATGATAATTGCTGTGGTGCTATTACAGAGGAGGATGAAGTAGGGTCGTTATTGGCGAGCATGATGGATGAGCACGGTTTGAGCCAGGGATGAAACAATACGAGATCGAGCGATGCACGCGCATTACCCGGAGCTAACATGCGTCGAAGTAAGTCTTTTGCATCTATTACAAAGTACAGGGATTTTTTTTTTCGAGGTCAGTTTTCTTCTGCTTTGGGATGAGAACCTAAATGCACGTGAAGCTACATACCATCCGACAGTTGATGAGGAATGCTGAAATCTCCATGCAGCATCTTACTAAAGAGTTTGCGGTCATTGGGAGCAGTAAAAGGATGTTTTCCAACAAGCATTCTGTACAGGATGACCCCCATGATCCACACATCTGCTAAGCCTTGATTATAGACTCCACCTGAAAGCTCGGGAGGAAGATATTGTGAGTTCCTGAAAAATAGATACAAAGTAGCTGTGTTAGTTATACAAGGCAAAAATAAAATGCTTAAAAGACGTCGCTTCGACAATGTCAAAACTTGGATGTTTGTTTTTCTTTTCAGCGTAAATAACTATAAGTGGTCTTAACTTACCCGCTAAAGCGCCAATATTCGTCACTGATTTTGTTATTGTCATATGCGTGCCGCGTGATGATTCGTATGGAGCGTACGTTATCATGATCATCGAATAAGATTTCCGTTCGCGCATTCTGCTCGAGTCTTTGTTGTTTAGAAGCAGCACTAACGATACGGGCAAGCTTGAGTTGACATCGGACTTCGTCGCCGATAAGTGCGTCGTCATGCGGTGCGTCGGGCGTTTCAGTAAACCAAGCTGTGGGAGGCCGGTAATATACAGTCGAGGCGCTCGATGAAATTGAGGAGGAGGATGGTGAAGAAGAAGAGGAAGCGTCTGAAACTCGAACACTGGATGGCGGCGGGTACTGTTCGTTCGAATTACGTATCTGCGTCGCCATTGTTTCTCCTTCTTCGGGTATCGTGTAGAGATGCCGTCCGTCAACTGCGCCAGAAGGTGTTTGGCGGTAATGTGAAAAAGCAAAGGTAGCCGTGCTAAGCTGTTAAATGAATAGATAGAGAGAAAAAGAAGAGAGTTAAATTAGCTACTGTAAGATGCTTGGATTAATAGTAAAAGTGGCGTGAGACTCGGCATAAAACTCTTAGAGCAGAAACAAAGAAAATAGGGGAGGAAAATATACGGTGGTGATGGTAATAAAGGTGATGTTATGGGGGGAGGATAAGAAGAAGAAGAAAAAAGAGAGAGAGGGCAAGACGCGTGGAATATCAAGAAACATCCTATACACAGCTACCCAGTGCTATTCCTCCAGCCCGGCCTGCAGTTGATGAATTTGCATACAGATATGCACAACCGTGTTGGTCCAAGCAGAGTTCCAGTTAAGGTAGGTTGCTGTGTATGCTATGGGGCACAACAAAAGATAACACAAAAGCTGCATAGCAATGCTTCTTCTTCTTCTTTGCCTTATGCTGCCCCGAAGAAGAATGACAAAAATGTGTGGAAATTTATAAGAGATCTCGCATCACTTTCTTTCATACGCACCTCGTCTGTCAAAGATGTCAAGTGCCCCGCACCTAAGGAATTATTGCTTCTATTAACGTCGCCGTTCGTAGTGGTTGTCATCGTTGTTGGTGGTAAGGAGTCCAATGCCGGCAGTGGTGGGAATTCTGGGGATAAGGTGCGCCAGTCGCGCGCCTTTTTCTTACTGCTGTTGGTCGTGGTGGTACCGCCATCGGCATTATTACTGTTATCGATATTATTACGTCTGGGGAGGGACAGTACTTTGCGCACGTTGCGTCGTATCCGATTAAGTAGGCCAGTCGTACTACGTCGTAGCTCATGGCGTGGCGGCATGCTATTAATACCGTTTGTCGTCCGGCGAGCTGGAACGGCGTGTGTGGAATATTCGTCGTCTTCGTCGTCGTTATTAAATTGGTGTTATTGTTAAATAGCGTCGTTTTTTTGCTATTTCAAGCAAATTGCTTCGTCGGACTATATTATCGTTATTATCGAAGAAAAAAAGAATGTATACAACGAGAAGAAGAAGAGCCGTTTTGGACATTTGTTGATGTCTCCTGCTATCGTTATATGCAACGTCTAGCCACGCGAGACCGATTGACAAATGTGGAAAACCAACATCATAGTATTCGGGAAAACCGGATCCTCTCTCCCCCGTCCGAAGCCAAGCTCCTGTTATTGACTGAAACCATACATCGCCTCAATCAATTAACTTACGGCCGAGGTCAATCTGCTGCAAGTAAAGTAAAATTTTGTAGCTCATCCCAAGTGTTTCATCCGCGCTGTTCTTCTTTGTCTCTTTTGTTCTTTCAAAAGAACACTAACAGCTTTCCACATATTCCGGGCTATACGACGAGTATAGTTATGTGTAGCAGCAATACAAAAATAGATACTACATTCACAACAGATCAAAACATAACGTCTGCTGATGCCTACCGTGCAGCCATATAATGATGCCTCCAGCTCAGGCACTCTCTCCATTGTGCGGTGTGCCTCTATTGTGTCCACGACTAACATTGTTTAGTGGCAAATGTAAACCATTGACGCAAATAGCTTCTTCTTTTCCCTTTCTACTCCTTTTCTCTTTTTCTCTATTTTACCCCTGCATCACACTATAGTTTCTTAAAATTGATGGATCTTGTTTAAAAAAAAGTGGGTAATGTTTTCTCTCTCCGTCTTCTCAAGTACATCATTAGCATATGCACGTTCAGTGTGGCTGCTCCTTTAACCTTTTGATTCTTCCTAGAGAAACAATGAGATTACACGTGCTACCGTCTTATTACTACCATCATCACCCTCACCGAGAAAGACATTGTACCTTTGCATGTGCTGACTATTTTTCTTTTGACGAAAATGATACTTCAATTATTATGACACAAACCCCTGTGGTTGTCATAGGAATGCGTTGCCACGAAGACTAGTCGTAACCAGGCAGGTAGCAAGGCATAGTTTTTGGTTCCTTCTTGCGTGTAATGAAGTTCATCATATGTAAGCAAGCACCATATAATTATTCGCAAAGAAAAAGCAGGTACCATGCATATGCAGCGTAGAATAGAAAAAGGCGAGAGCGGGAAAGAGTGCACAAACCACTCATTTAACTCGATACACTTCCAACGATCAGTTGTTGTACTAGAGCTATCAGTGTATCGCGATATATGTATTTTCCAAGCTGAGCCTGGTTGATCTGCCTGTGATAGCGAGCATTTTTCAAAGAATAATGCGACGCTAATTAGGATCGGACGTCGGCTTTTTCTCCGTTTGCCACCGTTCGCCACTGCCGGTTATTTCTAAGAAATGATTATTTGACAAGAATGATCGTCGCTGGCTGTTGCTGTTGCGGAAGAGGCTAGAGCAAGAACAGTCTTAAAGTAGATCAGTTTTCTATTCCTGGAATCATCATCCGTGATCCAGAGTTGTCTGTACGATACTCCTATTTACTCGCTTAAAGAGTGGGTCGCTCGGGGTACTGTTGTGCGCTTTTTTTTTGAAATTCAATAATGATATACAGTTTGGAAAGCAGCAGCTGCACACTTGATCGACATTACCGGCATCTATCTTCTCCTTATGTGTATAAACTGCTTGTGTAGTGACATTCAAGCTCGGTACGTCTTCATAAATTAGTATGACACACTACTACTTGCTGTCATAATATATACCCATCGCGAGCAAAATGTTATAACTGCTGTCTCCCTAATAATCTCTCCACATGCCATCGTCTTCGGAATCTTCCGTCACTTACAGCAACAAAATAGTATTACCTTTTGCTCATAAACGATATACATCTACCCTTGGGAATGCAATGGTTCTTGGCATATAATAATGGGTTTATATCTTTAAAAAGCAACAAGACGACAAAAAAACATTGTTCTACATTCAGTAACCTAAGTTCGACGATTCTCAATGATATATTACATTTGTAAACCAATGCACTTTTACAACATACGTGCTTGAATATAAACGAACAGTTACAAATCGGGTCATTCTGCAATCTAGAGCAAATTACGCACCATTCCTTGACATCTTCTTCATCGCGTAAAAACCGGTCTCGCCTGTTCCGATAATATAAATTTGGATTGCAATAGTCGTGTAAAAGGAGAGTACAATAAATTTCCATACGCTTTTTGAACTCGGAAGGAGATATGTTTTATTAAGAGCACCTTTTCCCTCCTTATTGTCGACGCTATGCTTATTGTAGGATTGAGATAATAAAGTCTGTGCTGATCATCCGCAATCTCTTCTTTCTTAAAAGCCACTACAAGTTATACGTATGACATCATCTTCATCGTACTACACATTCGACACACATACGGCACCTGAAGTTATCTCATTATATACCGAGGTATTATATACGAGGTAATCTACATTCAGCCTTATCTTTCGCTTACTACTAATGGCTGTGATGTATGTTGATGCTGAAATTGACAACTTCCGTCATCCATTATCGTATATATATGGATAACTGTCATAAATGAAGAACAAGCTGCGGGAGTGTAAAAGCTCATAGATATTTAACCGACACACATCTGCTGCTTGTACTTTACCCTGTCCGCCATTATGGCATGTTCCTGGAATTTTAAACATATTAGTTCTTGAATCTCATGTTTCGTATATTTCTCTCTCATATGCTGTAAAACTACATATTTCATCGTATCTATGACGCCATGCATTATGTATGATATCGATTTTTCCTCAAGGTAATATTAGCGTTTATGTCCTAATCGTCTGCTGTATTGCGTAATTCTAACTTACACAATTTCAGGTGATGAGGGTTGGACCGTCGAAGCGCGAAATGACTATGATGATCATATAACAGCTATGGAATGGTTTAATCATCGGCTGATGGTGCGCGAGAACGGTGACGACGACAATAGACACAATTTGCATCGCCTCGGTAAGCTGTTTCAACAGTTTATTACTGATATGTATACCAAGATGGAATCCGAACGCCTTGGCTACATCGCTTAGAACCAGGTCAACCTACGCTCTCATTTGTGCAATAGTGTTGTGGATTCCATGATACTGAAAGACAATATTTTGGTCAACGCCGGTAGACGTGTTATTTTGCCATCGTCTTTCACCGGTGGCCGGCGGCATATGCAACAGCTCTATTATGAAGCCATGCGTATCGTGCCGCGCTTTGGAGGACCTGATCTTTCGTCACATTTACGTGCAACCCGCGATGGCACGAGATACACGCTTTTCTTCTTTCAAAACAGACACCGCCCGACAGACCGGATACAAGTGTCTGATATTCGAAACAGTTATGGATGATTTGAGCAATAATACGGTTCTGGGCACAATGATTGCACATGTCCACACTGTCGAATGTCAAAAACGCAAGCTACCGCATGCAGTTTTCTGTATCATCTGTTGTCTAGCATCAATATTTGATGAAACGTGGTACCGAGTTGCGATTATTTTGAGGTACATACTTTATGTAATTTTCATGTGAACATTCAGTGTAATTCAACTAAAAATAGCAATCTACTAGGACCACAAAAATATCAATAAAGTTCGTCAATGGTGCAGAACATACCCATTGGATCTACTCCGTCGTAACAAACCTCCTCACACACGAAACCATCGTCAATTAATTAGATTCAGTTTTCTTCCTCTTTCCAAGCTTGTACTATCAGATTCGTTATATATACTAGTACACTACATAAAAAACAGTCTCCGGTTATGACATCATAAAATTTCAATTCACTTATCACGAAGGGAAACATAATCACAGAGATGATTCTCCAGTATCAATAACTTTTCAAACCGGTAAGTGTCGCAGTATACACCATTTTCATTTTTTCATGTATATGGCTTAAAATGAACAGAAATGCTACTATGATAGAAAAAATTGTTACGACAGCCGAAATATTAGTGAAGACCATTCGAATTTGCAGTACAACATCCAGTATTGGCGTTGAGCAGGGAGCGAAGGCTTTTGAGGAGATTTCTAACAGCGGTTATGGCTGGGCCGTTGTATTCGGCTCGCATTTGACGCAAGCCATAAATTTTTGGGTCCTTACTGCATGGTACACATTTACACTGCTACTGGTACTTGTTATAAAGGGTCCATTACAATTTAATCTGCTGTCTTATCTAAGGGTAAGAAAATTTTAGTGATCGACGGCAAGAATAAAAGCACTGAGAGCAACTTGTTTGAGGAGGAGGAGGAGAACATCCCAAAACGTAAGATATTTTTAACCCATTTGGACGCCTTTAAATGAATTTGCGGCACCTTAAAGTGCATGAACATGCATTCAAAGGCATGGAAAGGTGCTTTAAGGCTTTCTACACGTTGAGACGAAAGCTTTACTTTCAGGGGTCAAGCAAGCTTTTTACGAGCAGTAGCACATCATATTTAGCAACTCCGATACATCATTCCAATTGAGCTTTGTGGGTAATATATGTGCGATGGAGGCAAAAGCCTTTGGTCCTCCGGTGCAAATATTCCAAATCGATCTGCGTAGCAATGCGACCCCTTCCGCAAAAGCTTCACCGATGAGCTTAGGGTTTAATGTTGCATAATCTTTTACCGAGACTTGTCATAGTAGTGCATTACATGTAAGTATTATCTATATAAAGAATGGATTGCAATCAACAGAATTATCGAGCGTTAATATGTGGCGCTTGCATTTAACTTAGGATATTGTCGTATAATTTATGGTTTTGGTAAGATGCGATCTCACATTGCCTGCGCGATGTTTCCAGCGTCGTATCCATGCAATTAAACTTATAAGAGTTGCGATCGCTCTTCTAGCTGCTGGTATAAGAAATAATAAACGATTTTGGCTCGAAAGACAATCTACTTCAGGCATTTTGGAAAAAAACAGTAGGCTAAAATTTGTTATGCTTATCAAGGATCTATGATATCGCGAAATTCATCTGCTTAGCCTATGATTTGGTCACCTGTTTGCTGGTAAAAATCAGTGTACTCTCCTTCACAAACGCACAAAAGATCAAACGGAATACATATTCAAGAACAAAAAATCAATGAATTTGGTTCCCGAGTGCTACACTTAAGGTGGCAAGACATTATGTGGCGTTCTTTTCTCGTTCGTGTAATGTGTCACTACGGCAAAGTTATTCCACCCTGACGCCATCAACTCTCGCTACCGTCTGCCATTTTCACAGTGGCACAGCTGAAAGTAAAAGCAGCCCTCACCCATGCAGTATCATAGCTTGTAAAAACCAAGGTTTTTTCGATAAATGTTATCAAGGCTTATGAAGATTCAATGGCTCGAGACATTGCTGATCACTGTCTTACTTCTCATATAGAAGCCGCAATTCTTTTATGCATGCACCCAGTTGTTATGTTCTCTTTATGCAGCAATTTCACGCCATCATGCTACCTTAGAATTGTTTCGACCTTCTGCATCTATGGAACTCCGATGCACTCATGGAAGTGCAACTATTACATCATACGTATAGTTGGTTTATTGAGTAATATACAACAGATACCGATGGACTTTCTTCTAATGTCCGTGATAGCTTTAGTCAGTTGTAGCATAAGCTGCTTATAATAACGAACTATGCAGACGCACTCTTCTTTAAAGTGCGGTAGCATGCAACGTGCATTGCATGATCGTCGCTGCATGACGTACAGTATCCTACGTCGCGGCTTAAAGTATCTCTTCCACCTTTCATTTCCCTCTTCTTTTTTCCTGTTTTCAATAGATTTGAAACATTACTTTTATATATGATGAAGCCGTCAAATGCTATGCCAAATAATAGTGACCAAATGAATCACAGGGAACTGGAAGGTATGCTCATAACACCCCATGTATTTGGTTTCCCAACAAATAACAAAGGGAGTACTAAAAGGGTACATTCACCGCTTGATATCGTGATATGGTTATAGAATGAGAGACAGCTGTTAAAGAAAGAAACCGTTGTTAGAAAATCGTACGCAGTCGGTGGAAGTATCAGAAGAAACCCATTCGCCCGACAATGAATTTAAGGCAACTATCAAGGATGATACCCTACATCATCAGACAAATGTAGATGATTCGACCATTCCTGATGGTGGTTATGGATGGATTGTTGTAATTGGCGGCTTTTTGGTTCAGTTTATATGCTTCGGCGTAATTACTTCATGGTTTGTATATCAGAAAGCATTCACCATTTATAGTATTTACTACCACAGAAGAGCTAACATGTGTTTTTAATTTGCTTAATTGATGTCTCTTCGTTTACGTAGGGGTAAGTTAGTTTGGCAGCCAATAAACAAATCGTGCATTCAGAATAGGACATTCTTGCTCACGAATATAACTATTTGTAGGCGTTATGCAAAATTATTATCAGCAGAACGTGTTTGATGATCAAACCTTGGACGTAACGCTGCAACTAAGTCTTGTCGGTACATTATGTGGGTTGCTGTCAAATTCTATGTCCTTGCCGGCTCAAATTTTGCGATCCATATATGGTACCAAATTTGTGCTGAATATTGGTAGTACCTTGATGGTGATAGGATTAGTGGCAGCAGGATTTACAACAGAGGTTTGTTGATTATTCGATATATATTTAGCGCAAAAAAAAAGAAATAATTTCACAAACTCAGGCATCGATTTAGATCTGGCATTTGTATTTGACGCAAGCTGTATGTTTTGGTGCAGGTGTTGGATTTGTGTACTCGGTAAGTACATACATAGTAAAAATAGAATCCTACAAAGAAAAGCTACCAATTCTAACAACAAGCATAAATTAATCAAGACATCGCTGGCTATCGCCCCTCAATATTTTTATCGTAAGCGTGGCGTTGCACTCGGCTGTTTGTCGAGTGGAGCCTCCATTGGTGGTCTAGTCATACCATTCATGATGACTCCCATTAATAACAGTCTAGGAGGTGCATGGTAAAAGGCGTTTTTTTTCTAGTTCATGAAGCTGTTCGACGACGTTTACAACGTTATCATTTTTCCCCGATAGGACATATCGTATTTTAGGTATCATCTGCTTCGTATTTACCTTCCTTGGCTGCTATTTAACGAAAGACCGTGTTCCTCTCCCCCGTTCCCGTAAATCCGTGAATGTCATATGCAGTCTTGATATCTTTCGAAACAAAAATTACCTACTATGGTGTTTGGCCGCTACTTTTCAAATGGCAGGGTATTATATACCATCCTTTTATATACCATGTAAATAAGCGATTACTAACGTAAAAGTACAGTAGATAGTGAAAGTAAAGAAAAAGAAGTAACACCAAACTGAATACTGACAATGAACCCTTCTATCTTGTACTCGACTAGCATACGCCACATATCTTGGGCTTTCGACCGCTCAAGGCTCTGCCCTTATATCTATAAATTTTGCCTCAAATTTTTTCGGTCGCTTCTTCTCAGGGTAGAGTAAAAAAAACCGATGGTTCCTTTGGAAAGATATGGAAAGATGGGGCTCATAATTTTTAACTATCGATAATTAGAGCGCTTGGTGATCGACTAGGACCTATCAACTCAAACTTTCTTTTTGTGACAATCACTGGTCTGAGTAGTATGCTTCTCTGGAAGTTTGCATATAGCTACGGAATGCTTATTGCTTTCATGATTGTCTTTGGCTTCGCTTGTGGATCTTATTTTTCTCTCGGTAATGATTTGTAACAGTATAACAAGCAAGACTATGCGTAGTCGAATAACACGAGATGATAAATTTTTCTGACAAAGGCTTCTATTGCATGTATAGTATCCCCAATAGTGGCATTCCTCTTGAGTACAGAAAATTTTTCAATTGGTTTGGCGATCAATATATTTATCGCTGCGTTTGGCATTCTTGGTGCAACTCTTGCAAGCGCAATTGAAAGCCATGTCACACCTGAGCCATTTCTAACATTCAAGATGTTCACAGGCGTTGCATATATACTTGCTAGCTTTACTCTACTATGCCTTAAACTCAATGTGAACCGTACGCTTTTGGCCAAAGTATAATGTACTCATTAAATAAATGTACATATATTTTTGTAAGCCGCTTTCGTCATTTTCGACAGTAATTAGAGCGAAAGTACATATATTTATAGAAGATGAAACTGCTGGAGAGCCTGCTTGCTGTTTGAATACATATCGTTCCAAGTACCTCAACAGCAACAAAAAACGTTCTGAAAAGTCAAAGTGTTTGGTGTCCAATGTGTCAAAATAACAATAACTTTGATCTCTGTCTCTGTCACTGAAGCCGGTTAATTTATAGATCAAACTCCTCGGACAACCGAAATACCGACGTGCTTTGACGAAAAATACTCTCTCATGCCATTGTTTGAAATATTGGCTTATTTACTGGTATGTGTTGTTTTTGTTGACTTGTTTTTGTTGCTCTGTCACAGTATACCACAATAGTACTTGATAGTAACATAACCCTGCTGTTATAGGACACTTGTCATGAACAAAACGAAATAATCTCGCAACTCCGGAAGGAACATACCGGCTCTATACAAGTACGAAAGAGCATTGAAAAGAACTCTTTTAAGCTTTCCTTTGAATTGGCTATTGAGTGTGACCTCAGAAAAGGAGATTTTGAAAAATACCACCCTATACACTTTCACATAATGTACCATAATACTGTATACCAGTCTCTGATCATAAGCAACTTACGAAGGGGTGTCCCAGAGGGTTGAACTTAACGAGGTTACAAAATGTCAACATGTCATTGAATATAAAGGCTTTATTTTTCTTGGAAGGCCCCTCAAGAGACTTGTATATATCTGAGGCTGATCTAAAGGGGTGACTAATGCTATCATACCGTCGCGATAGATAGCGTTGCAATGGTGCCAACAATATATAATTGAGAAACATTACACAAACTGCACACATCCCGGCCTCCGACATGTCCAAATATAAATGATAATATAAAGATAAATGTGGAATAAGTTTGTATTATGCTGCAGATATATGATATGTAAAAGTAATAATGTTGCTTGTTGGTTCTACAGAGGAACCAAGAACATGGAAAGAATATGCAAGAAGAAAACAATATGAGTGAGTGCGAGGATTGCTGATTACATGGTAACAAGAATGGTGATTGGAAGTGCGTGAGTGAACTTGTGAGGGTAGGTGGGGGGGGGAATGATCTATACAACAACAGATTGAGTATGAGATGATAGACTTGTTGAATGGAAGTGAAAATATTAAGTGCAAAAAAGAGAAACAAGTAATTAGTATGTGACGTGAGACTGTGGTGCGCTGTTTTTGAGTGAGTCGTGGGGTATTATTTATGCTTGTTGGATGCTTTACGCTTCCACGGAGTCGTGCCAAACGGCCGCCGGGGTAGCGTTCTTGATTTGGCATTGCTAGGAACACGACCTGATCGCCGTCTGTCACGACACATTTCTCGCCGGCGTTCTAGATCGTCATGAGTGATATCGGTAAGAGATCCGTGCCGCCGAAACGTATGCTAAACAGATTTGAAGTGTGATTCTGCTTGTCAATATGATTCAAGTCCACTTGTTTAAAGTTCTCTTACGTTAGCTTACATCTAGTAACATCTGGCAGTCAATGATTTTTTTCGGCATGTTCTAACACGTGGTGTTCAATAGTGTCAATCGAGAGGAAAGGTTACACACATCTATGCACGTTTAATATCAAAATATTTACCTGTATCACTTGGAATATTTCCAAAGAATCGTCCAAAGACATGATCGCATTTTCGCTCAACTTGAATAATGTCAATGCGACACGGAACAGAACACTGGCACCCTCACTAACAAAAGTAATTAAACTCATTTAGTGTATGCTGCATTAACTAGAAAAACAGGGCAAAAAGAGTCTAATATGCCAATGATAGGGGTGAGGCTGGCATGGGCAAGAGACACTTACTAAAAGAAGCAATCCCACACTCGCAATACAGTCTACAGCATCAATGATTAGCAACAAAACCAGAGAGAATAAGCGCTCCATCAGATTTAATAACAAATTAAAAAATACCGGCACCACCGCCCCTATTTTCATTCTCTTTTGTTACCTCGATGGGAAGAATATTAATGAAGAGTGTCAGGAACCAATGGTTGGTGACGAGTGTAATGGTAGGCATAGACGTGCCATCTGCGGCATAGTCCCAAAATGAAGATTTCTTTTCCGCTAGCTTGTTCCACAAGTGCGGCATGCGTTCCCAGATCAACATCATCAACACTGTTTGATCGATGTTGGATCCCTCCATCGTAACGTCATAGACACCAGCTGGCAGCAGGTTCTGTACAATAGCCACCAGGGTCCAAAATGCCTCCTCTTCGTTCATGAATAATAGAAGCATGCCCACGATATAGTTGAGTGATTGACAATATCCGATCGAGGGTGAATAGACTGAGAATGCAGATAAAACGCGTTGTAATGCAGATATGATTGCAGGTTGTTCTTGCTGTTGTTCCTGCTGTTGCTGTTGTGCGTCAGTAGACGATGATGGTGTCCTGGATCGAAATTGGATATTGTCAGGAAACGTACGATGAAGGTCGCGTGCAATGATATCCGCAAACTCGTTGCTATCGCCCATCTCTTCGGCCTTGCCAAGGAATTTGGCATATACACCGGGGTTGGAGTCCATCTTAGCCTCCGCTCCGCTGTAGTGTAGCCATACCTGGTTAATAGCATGAGTTTTCCGTCCATTTCATTGGAGAGGCAAAGGGAAACAGAGAAAGGAACAAGAGCAGTGCTCTGGATGTGAGGTCAAACAGACATAGAGCCCACTTACTTTTCCTCGAAGATGAGCAGGAACACCTTTACGGATATACCGTTTGACTGATTTGATTGATGTTGTCGTTGTTTTAATTTAGTTGTCTACTCTTTTATTGTTCGTTTCCTGTGTAGATCACCAATCTCTTTTTTTCTACCTTTTGAACTTCGTTCTGGTAACTTTGGCTCGTATTCTTCGAGCAACTGCTGCCATTTGCCGAGTCGTCGATCTAAGGTTGGTTGGTATGTCTCGTCGAATTCATGATGGTCGTCCAGAGTAATCCACTGGGAAGCCTTTTTAAATCCATAGCGATCGCTGTAACGTACAACAAAAGTAAGAATTACGCACTTGCCCCATAAAAAAATAAATTTTAAAAAAGAAAAGCTGACGCTACGTGACACGAGAACATACGTTTCGGGATTGTCGCCAAAAGATACAGGAGGAGGAGGATATACAAGGTTTGAGTTTTGTGCAAGATTTGGATCGTGTCGATGCTGATGAAAACGTTTACTGAACTGAAATAACGAATGGTTGGATGAACTGCTGTTGCTTTTTTTCAGCTTGAAAAAATGCTGCTTTTTGGCTGCTGAAGAGTCGTTCGCTGTGGTTGATGTTGGGGATAAGGGCGAGGAGACCACGGCGTTGGGATCGTCTGTGGCGTGGAATCCATTGTAAGCAATGGGTGATGCGTCTGGTGAAAGAGGTGGGGGTGACCAATATTCTCGATCCGTGATGACTTTGGGTTGTGTTTTGGGCTCTTTACGATGGTTGTGATGATGTTGTGCTTGTGCTTGGACAACCTCTTTCTTTGTTGGCAGAACAAAACTCGGTCGGACCGCGCGACGGATCATGACACCTTCTAGAATAGCACCTTCATCCTCTCGTCCACTATGTGTAGTGCTATCACTGCTGATTGTATTGCCACTGCTCACACTACTCTCGCGTTTTCTCTGCTGCTGCTGCTGCTGCTCTTCTTCTTGTGGGTGGGTATGATGATTATGGTGATCCTCGTCCTCGTCTTCCGAATCCGACGACGTTGCATCCGATGATGCGATCGATTCTGTTGGTTGAGGCAAGGTCGCAGCTCGTATTGGTGAATGGCGACTCATACAAATTTGCGAAGGCGCTCTCGGTACTAAATCGTGCCGGTGATGATCTCTGCTTTTTCGTTGCTGTACAAACGACTCAGACCGTTGTCGTCGGATATTGTTGGCATCATATGCAGCTGCTGCATACACCGAAACTGCACTTGTACTTTTTAACGAGCGGCTTTGAGGTAGTAAACTCGGTGTGGATTTCGGGTAGTTGCCCGATGTCATTACTTTACGTAAAGGTGTACTGCTGCTGGGTTTCACTTGCAGTGTATCAGGAACCTGAAGCGATCCCATGATGAACCTCTCTTTTCTTTTCGGTCTGTTTGTGAAGTGTGGTGCGGTGTGAAGGGGGCAAAGGAAGAACGGGGATGGAAAGGAATGGCGGATGAGAAAGGGGAGGGATCAAACAAATTATGATTCGTTCCCTTTTTGAAAAAGGACGAAACGAACAAAGAGGAAGAAGAAGAAGAAGAAAAGAGGGAAAACAGAGAGCGCTTATAGTAGTCGTACTGGCTTGCAGGTTTGGCTGCTCTGGGGATATATAACACAATCCACCTGTTATGTGAGCTTTTGCGCGTGTGCTTGTTGCTTGTTTTGGCATTGAATGAAAATCAGTTTCAGGTCCGACGTCCGTCCCTTTTATGTATTCTCTCTACTCGTAAGTATTAGATGCTCTTCCTCTTCTCCTATAACCTAGCAGTGGTAGATCACTAGGTTTTAATGTCCTTTTCGTTTCAAACAACCGGTCATCTTCTTTATTGAAACCGATACTGGTGTACGCCATGTGGCCTTATGGCGGAGAGGATTTTTCTTTTTGTGAACTAGTAGGCTGTGTGACACATTTGTCAGCACTTAACAATCATTTGGTCTGTTCATCGTTCTACATCATCATTGTCAAATATCGCTGATTTATTGGGAAGCGAAGGTATACCAAATCCAGAACACATCACGATATCATAGAGGTAGCAAAGAATTACATAGTAATCTATAGTGTTCTGCAACCGCCAAGGGATGAATAAGAAGGAGATCTCTTCTTCACCTAGAGAAGCAAATAGTGAAAACTATTTTTATACAGCAGCAAAAAGTAAGTTACTTTTCTTCATTCGCATACTAGCTATTAGACTGCATATGCTGCTAGATTGCGGCTGCTTTTGCTCTGGTGATATGCAAGTGTATCGGTATGTATATGTGCGATTCTAGAAATGAGCAGAATCACCAAACATTTTTAAAATAATGATATCATATCAAGCAAACGAGCACAAGGTAGTTATTACTTAATCAAACTATCCATGGCCTCTTGAAATCAACATTTTGAATATCAGTGTTTGTCTTTTCCGTAATGATACATTAAAAGTGAAAGAGAAATTGATTGATTTTTATTGCTCTATATACAGCTGGCATGTACCTGTCTTCATCCGGCCTCGACATTAAAAGAAAAATAGCTAATTACAAGGACAGTTACTTGTAATTTATACTGTGAATAGGTCGCTCTTACTCCAAAGCGGTTGTAGACAGTAGCACCTCGTTAACGATTCAGTGTCCTTTTGACACCGCTTGTGTCTTATTAACTTCCAGAATCAGCTGGTACCGATCGAAGAGAGTACATTATACATCAACGATTTATTACTAACATGGGATAATAGCGGAATCTAATACAGTAGCTAGGCTTGTACCGATTCCACATAATAGCAACCGTGTGTAGTAAGCGTTGAGATGGAAACGCTGCTTACTATCTTCGCTATCCATGGCCTATGATAGATGTGCATCCAAGTTCAACGTTCTCTGTTAGTTATGGGACTGGTTAATCCAGGCATTGAGATATCATCATCTTTAAGCGAGTGTTGTCTTCTTTTATGTTATGCTATGTATCTGTAGTTTCTTAGCACAGCTCCATTCTACTGCTGTCATCTGATGAGTGGATGCAGTAAAGTAAGAATATCAAAGGTAGAGAAAAAGAAAAAAGTGCGTTCTGTAGGTGAGTTCAGTTTTTTCTTAGAAAACAAAGTGACAAAGATAAATGGAATATGCTATTGAAGCTTCTAAAAAGTTAGTATGTTTTGATTGTGTGCATTGCAATATGTATCTTGATGTTTACAGTACAGTATGATTATTAGTGAGGGCAAGAAAACAAGTTGTATGTATACACTCTCCGTACTTGGACAGTCCATTATTACGTTGAAAGCACACCACTTCCAGTATGGGATCCACTTACTGAAAGTCAACTGTCCTATACTGTGCCCATCAACTGCTCAATGTAAAAGCAGTGCAATGGCTTGTCATCTTGGTATACTATTACAGCTTAGGTTGTGCTATTTACATGTTATACAGTAGAAATCAGAGCACCCGGCGGCGGCATGAAAACGGAGGAAGCGTAACGTGTACAAGCAACAAGCAGGTTATGCGTAAGAAAAAGACGGATGGACCTGTGTTGTTTGTTTAGGAATTGTATGACGCAAAATCCAAACAAAGTTGTGCAAAGCAGCGTCCAAAAATGAGCATTTGACATTTTATTCTTGCATGTCGCATTAGCGTGCGAAAAATCAACCTGTGGGACCATGTGCCGTCAGGCATATTGCAATTCGCTCCGCCGTCCGCCGAACCATTTGATTGGGCGAATTACGGTTGCAGTCGAAAAAAATACATAGAAACCGCACAGGTTCAACCAGACGGTTTCGCTTCTCTCCTACTAAAAATCGTCGTTCGTTGTTTGATTACAAAGCTTTGAGAACCATGAGCGACAAAGACGAGCCACTACGTGAGCAAAAATTAGCACAACCTGCACCAGACATACACCATAGCTTTTTGACTCGCCATGTACCTGCACAATACTCCAATACAAGGAAACTATGCTATCGCCATCGTCCCGATTTAACCCGGAAACGAATGCCTGATTCCTTCAACTTTGAAGACGTACAACGAGTAAGCGCCCTTACCAATGAAATCTTTTTGCAGCTGTAGCATCGCTATAATTATGCTCTTCGGTTACTGACAGTTGTCTTTCATTTTCATGTACTACATTAGCAAATGGAAACGCTTCCAACTTCAGACAGAGCGGCCATTTCACGCATTTGGAGTTTGTTTTCAGCAGCACCAGCCGATCAACGCACACTTATTTTGAAGGGTCTGCTTTCGACTTGCTGCATGCCACAACTATCATTTTTGTATGACGAGATTAGACCGCTGCTACGAATTGATTTTAGTTACATTCTGCCTCGTGAAGTGTCGCTACGGATCTTTTCATTCTTGGATGCCAAGTCACTATGCCATGCTGCTCAAGTATCGCAATCCTGGCGTTCGCTTGCAGACGACGACGCATTGTGGCATAGAATGTGCGAACAGCATATCGATAAGAAATGTACAAAATGTGGCTGGGGCTTGCCCCTGCTAGACAATAAACGTGCAAATGTACCACGAAAACGGTTGCCAGATCAATCTGTAGTAACAACCCATCGTGTTGGCAGTACTGACGACACTTCGCCACTGCGTACAGCCTGCGGACCAGCAGCTCTTGATCAAGACGAAGCACATCCAACGAAACGAGCCAAGATTGATCATAGTGGCACGACAGTCGAATCCTTTGAAGGTGGAGTGTATCCGTCACACAACACCGAAATAGTTCCTGTGGTGACTCGACGACCTTGGAAAGAAGTCTACAGCGAGCGACTGGTGGTGGAACGCAATTGGCGACGCAACAAATACAATGTGCGCGTGCTCAAGGGGCACACGGATGGCGTAATGTGCGTCCAATTTTGCGACGCCAATAATATCGTCATGACCGGGTCTTACGACAAATCGGTCAAAGTGTGGAGTCTTGACACAGGCGAAACGATCCGCACATTGGAAGGCCATACACGCTGTGTGCGTGCACTTCAATTTGACAATGCAAAAGTAGTGACCGCTTCCATGGATCACACCCTCAAGATATGGGATTGGCACGCCGGACGGTGCATTCGCACGCTTGAAGGCCACACTGGCGGTGTCTTGAGCCTGCACTTTGATTCCAAATTGCTTGCCAGCGGTTCTACGGATATGACGATCCGGGTATGGGACTTTCAACGAGGCGAATGCTGTACGCTCACCGGACACAATGAATGGGTCAACTCTGTTCGCATCTGTTCGCAAGACAACCTGCTTGTATCCGGTAGCGACGATTCTACTATCCGCTTGTGGGATTTGCAAACGCGGTCGTGCATCAAGGTGTTCCAGGGCCATGTGGGCCAAGTTCAAGTTGCACTGCCAAGTCCAAGGGGATTTAAGCATCGATTCAATGGAGATCATACCGATAGCAGCAATCCTGTTGTCAATACCGCATCGCCAATGAACCTCAACAACTTCCAGCCAGCATGTGCTACGGAGGATAGAGCAAGCACAGCCAACCGACGCCAGGTGCAAGCACCTGATGATTGTAACTCGTCACCACCGTTGAACGCCTTGTCCGACACACCTATCATTGTGTCTGGCAGCTTGGACAACACACTCAAGTTCTGGACGTTTGAAGGCGTATGTTTGCGTACACTATTTGGCCACGTCGAAGGCGTATGGAGTCTTGCCTTTGATAGCTTGCGCATTGTCTCTGGCTCGCACGACCGAACGGTGCGGGTGTGGGACCTTGAGAATGGCCACTGTATGCATGCGCTGGAGGGACACAGCGGACCAGTGACTGCAGTGGCAATGAGCGATACCAAGATCGTCTCCGCAAGCGAAGACTGTGAAGTGCGCATCTGGGATTATAGTGCCAACCAGTAATGGCCTTGTCGTTGCACACGTCTGAAGTGTCTTTTGCTTTATACCTTTTCTCCACTTTCACCGAACCCTCTGATCCATTCTCATTACTTCTGTCTTCTTCACAGACGATGCACCTAGCCCATTTCATCATATACAGCAACATAATCCAACTGTTTCTCCCTCCACCTCCTCATTGTTGTAAATACTCCCCCTCCTGTTGTTAACGTATACTGACCATCACCATGCCTACGAACCCCCTCATTCTTTGTCTCTACCCTATTATGCATACTATATACTTTCTGTTTCTTTTTACAAATGCACGCAATACGCACTACTGTCATGCGACCATGGTGCTTACTCCTTTGTTTTTCCGCAGTTCGAAACATCTTTCTTTTTCAGCTGAAGATATACATACAGCAACAACAATAATAAACCTTGTTACTCTCAGAACAAAGATCAAGTTAATGACGCTATGGGGCACTAAGGTTGCATCATCTGAGAAACCTTAAATGCTCGAATAAGGTTAATATTCTTTGTGCATGCAATGGGCTCTGAAATGAAAGAGACGAGTTACACAGACAACACGCATCAGGGGTATACTAGCATTCTTTTATTTGATATCTAAAACACTTTGTAAGGAATAACATACAGAGAATAAGGTACAAAGTTATATATACAAAGAGAACAATTAGGGCGTTGTTACGTATTAGCTCTCCGTAATTGCAACAACCATCACGAAGCAAACAAACAACATGATCATTAACGCCATGGAATATCCTGCCCAACCGTGGCCGACATCCAACAGCTGGTTGACGATCCGATACTGGTTCTTAAAATAAGTCACCAACGATACCAGGATACTGGCCAGCCCAAGCCCAATGAACACGAACGCCACAATCCGCGTCTTGTATGGTACATCTTCGTGTGACCATGGAAGCCCCTTTGAAGGTGCAAGTAGCTGCCGAACATCCAACAGTGTCATAAACCCTGCCGAGTAAAAACAAAGCCATGAGTTTCTTTTTTCTCTGATGGAGATGGTATAGTGGCAGTCAAAAGTATACATGTTTTATCAAAAATCGCACAGTGAAAGATATATATACCAATGAGAACAAGCGTCATTCCAGTCCGCAACCATGACAGGAAGGTTCGTTCAGAGGCAAAGTGATCGCGAGGGTGGGGACCATCAATTTTGGTGTGAATCACCCAGTCGGTGTATTTAAACTTTTTGGAGCAATGTTGATCGTTGCATAAAATAAAGCGTCCGCTGTTGTGTTGGCCGGTTTCAATACAAGTTGCTGCAGAGCTCATAGGTTTCTTTTGGAAGAAGAATTGGGAATGGAAAAAGAGAAGAAAAAGAGGGAAAAAATGATTGATCTGCTCTTTTTGATAGCCGCCAGAGTCGGGATTACTTTATTGTTGCTGTGTGTTGGAAATAGTGAACAGCCACACACACAATGCCGCTGGTGGATATACCAGAACCAATACTTCTGGCTTGTAAGTACGATGTCAAGCCGTAGAAATAGTAATGAAATTATCATCATCTACTGCACTTCTGTCAGTCTTCTTTACCCTTAGGTATTCTCTTCAAAGTGCTCTTGCATGATGCTGCAGCTCTCCTTACAAATGCTAAAAGCAGGGTACATATATAACGTGGTAAAATTAACTCTGTCATGCTGTGTATGACTGTTGAGTTCTTCTGAAAGGTGAAACATTGTTCATATGTATCCCCGCATATGTCGACGAATGTCTAGAAGATTATATGTGAGTATTCAACAGGGTAACATTATTAGAAAGTAAACACAATTCTCGTCGAGCAAATGTATTCTTCCATGCGCTGTCTATGAATCGATGCGAAGAAATCTAACAAACGACTACCACCACCAAGCTAGCAAGTGTACACTTGCGAATGGCTTTTCATATGGTGCTACTGATGCTGCTGTATTTGCTCTGCTATTAGCTCGAAAGTTTAAAATTGATAAAACTGGGTACTATTGTTAGCGAGTGCCTGTATTTATTGCTATCTTAAAACAACCTTGGATGTCCATCTTGGCGTATGATTTACTTGCGAGTTTTAAACAGGGAATTCCTTGAAAATACTTAGATGGTCTAGTAGACTAACAGCAAAATGCTTCGTATAATCAGCACATACTTCTAGCTGCAAGGCAGGTTATTTAAGGTAGATTTGCCAGACACTGGAGACCGTGACAACGAGGTTGTTTTTTATGTTGAGCTTTGATAATTTTAATATAACATAGCCTACGAAGAGACTGTAAAATATGAACTTTTGAGGGACTACTTTACTTTCAGAATATCGCTTTAAATGGTGACGATTCACAGTAAGAGTTCGTGGGATTTTTCCTTCAAGCTCTTGCAATGATATACTAGCTTTATATTTCCTGCTGCAAGCTGCCGATAGTCGTCCAATGTCGTTCATCGAGATTTGTGAGCGTTGGCTGTACATACCTGGCAGAGTCTCTTCGTGAGCTGTGATATATCGTCTGCAGGGGATCCCTCTACAATAGTCAAATGGTAGTGCCTATGCCTACAAAGGAAGGTTTAACAAATAATCTGGTGTCTTGATCGAGCTAACTCTGATCAAAGTGAGAAGAGCGAGCCTTGAAAAAGGAGTGAGCGAAGGAGCGCAGTAACAACGCCATTCCTGCGAGTAACAACACCAAGATTGCTGAGTTCAGACAAGCTCAATGCTTCGAAAATAGAGGGGCGGTCACGTCCACGTACGTTAAGTTACAATACGCGCAGCCTTTCTTTTTCGTTTCTCTGTATTCGCGCATAAACCCGACCAAATAAAGGCAACAATGGCAGTGACAAACGCGTACATGGTTGCTAATCTCATCGAAAAGGTGTGTTTATAATGAACAATTGCGAATTTCTGTGCAGGTGCTTGGGAACTGAGCTTTTATGAAACACTAAACCGCAATTCTATCTGCTTTTATTTGAAAAGATGAGTAACGAAGACAGGGACTTTCGTTACATGGCCCTGAATGACTTGATGAATGAGTTGCAAAAAGAAAATGGACTTTCTATGGACGAGGCTATTGAAGGCAAGGTCATTCGAGCAGTTTTAAACTTGATGGAGGACAAGAACGGTGAAGTCCAAAATCTTGCTGTCAAATGGTAAAGCAACCCGGCTATTCTCCAAGCAACATCCTCTCTTACGTATATGTGTGAGCAAATTGATTTAAGATTTGATTATCTACTGCACTTATTTTAGTCTGGGCCCCCTCGTCAAACGTATTCGTATCGAACATACTTTGGAAATCATTGATCGGTTGAGTGACTATGCGGTGCAAAAGGACAACGAAATTCTTCGAGGCATCACGAGCATGGGCAAGTCCCTCTGATCCCCTTTCTGTTGGGCTTTGTTTTCTTTTGAAAAGAGATGTCATTTTGCACTCAATGCGTATATTGACTCTGCGAGTGTAGGTCTGAAAACGGTGATCACCGAAGTAGATCCTGTGATGGGGCCAAGAATATGCGAAAAAATCATTCCCAAACTATTGCAAATGTCTCAATCGGTAAAGAAAAGCAATGATTATCTGTTGAAGGAGTACCCAAAAGTCAGGTGAAAGAGAGTATGTGTGTGCTTAAACGTATGTTTGTCGCTGTGTTCTGTACAGGACTCGTATGAAATGCAGATGGATGCATTGGACATTTTGGCTGAGGTGCTTTCCCGATTTGGATCTCAAATCACCGTGTCCCAGCAGACCAAGATCCAAGGCACCTTGTTACCCCTTTTGGATCATGGCCGTGCAGCCGTAAGAAAGCGAACCACGGTTGCCATTGGTTATTCTGTCGTTAACTTGACCGATACCATGTATATCAGCCTGATCAATTACTTATTGGACCGATTACAAAACACAAAGAACAGCGAAAAACTGAGAACTTTGGTACAATGCGCAGGTGTACTGAGGTAAGAAAAACCTTGGTCTCGATCCGTTGAGAAAAAAAAGGTGACAGTCAACTTGGTAAACTAACATTGTTTGTTGTTGTTACTGCAGCCGATACAGCACAAGACGATTGGGAGGCTATTTGCCAAAGCTTTTACCCATCATTGTCAATCACGCCAAGGAGGCAGACGAGGACGATGAATTGAGAGAAATATGCCTCCAGTCGCTGGAATCTTTTGTACTTCGATGCCCTACTGAAATTACGCCTTATATCAACGAAATCATTGAACTCGGCTTGACATATCTGAAATACGATCCTAACTTTGCAGAAGACGATGAGGTTATATACTTGACCATTTACTTTTCTGTCACTGGCCAAATACGCTAGCGAGTAAAAGTTAACGTTTTTTTTTCGATATGTCTAGGATGATGATGGAATGGAGTGTCAAGAGGAGGAAGAAGACGAAGAAGACGAATTCGACGAAGAAGTGTATGTATTTATAAAGAAGGGAGGGAAATGAAGAATACTGATAGATACTTCTTTATCATTTTACAACTATGTAGAGATTATTCCGACGAGGACGACGACATGTCATGGAAGGTGCGACGTTCATCGACTAAGCTTCTTGGTGCGGTGATCGGAACACGTTCCGACTTGTTACAATCTTTGTACGAGACAGTAGCACCTGCACTGATCAGCCGTTTCAAGGAGCGCGAAGAATCCGTCCGAGCTGACGTTTTGATGACCTTTATTGCATTGTTGCGACAAACTGCCGTGTACGGTGGCAGCGGTGGCGAGTCTGCAATTGCACTGCATTCTGCCAAATCCAACCTTTACTTTGATGCTACGGGTCTTGGAGACGAACTCTCGCTTCTCCCTGAGAAAGTACGATCATCCGGCTCGCAGACGTTTGACAGTGACATGGAGACCGGTGAAGGACCCAAGCAGCTGCTTCTTGCACAGGTCCCTAAGCTTGCCAAGGCACTTTCAAAGCAGCTTTCATCCAAATCGACCCAAACGCGACAAATTGGCTTCATCCTTTTGCGTGAGCTTGTCACCGTATTGCATGGTGGTCTCTCCAACGAGATCGAGCTGTTCATTCCTGCTATCGAGTCATCGCTAGCAACCGGAGCAAACGAGACGCAGCACATTGCACTGACGTCTAACTTGAAGATTGAAGTGTTGACATTCTTACGTCAGCTGTTCCGCAACCATTCTACCAATGTCTTACACCCTTACCTTAACCGCCTCTCTCCTCCAATTATTCGTACCCTTTCGGATCGATTCTACAAGATCACCTCTGAAGCGTTCTTGCTCTGCATCGAGCTGATCAAGGTCATCCGCCCTATCAAGCGCAACAGTGAAACTGGAGAATACGATATTGCAGACATGAATTCAGACTACAAGCCCTACATCTTGGACATTTACAATATCACTATCAAGATTCTCGGCACAAGTGATGCGGATCAGGAAGTCAAGGAGCGCTCTATCATGTGTCTAGGCGCTTTGCTCGCTCAAGCAGGCGATGCACTTCAGTCTGAACAACGTGAGGCATGGGATATGTTTTTGGATCGTTTGCGAAACGAGGTGACGCGCTTGATCACTGTGCGCACGTTGGCAATCATTTGTCAAAGCCCTGTAGCGGCTGGTTCAGAGCTTGAGCGCTGTGTCTTGGTTGCTGTCGACGAAATTAGCCTTTTGCTCCGCAAGAACAACCGTTCGTTGCGTGTTGCTAGTGCTGAATGCTTGCGCATTCTTATCCAAAAGTATGCTTTCTCGATCTTTTGAGATAATCAGGAAAAGGGACTGCTTCGATGAATATATTATAACGGAGGAAAGAAAACTAAATAACATCCTTGATGATATTACAGGTTTGGCCAACATATCCCTAACGAAAGCTGCAAGAAGCTTCTAAATGAACTTATTCCTCTTATCTCTGACGCCGATCTTCACTTGTTGCCATTGGCACTGCGCACCATCGAAGCACTCATTATCGCCAAACCAGAGTCAGTCCAGGGTATTAAGGAAGCCACCCTCCCATCTCTGTTCCAATTGATCCAATCACCTCTATTACAAGGCGCTGCTCTCGACAGCTTGTTGAATTTGTTTGCCGCGCTGGCTCGAGCAAGCCCGGCTGATTACCAGATACTCGTCAAAGGACTGATTGATCCATTGTTGAACGTCAAGACATCGGGTGTTTCTGCTGGCGGTGTTGCAGCTGTTGCCAACAAGCAAGCTGCTGCTACTGTCGCTCAATGTGTTGCTGTTCTTGCAGTCAACACGGACGAAGCAAACTGCCAAAACACTATCCGTGGATTCCAGGGCTACATCGAGGATGCTTCGACCAACGATTCCATCAAGTACCTGAGCCTCCTTGCTTTGGGTGAAATTGGCCGTCGTGTGTAAGTGCTATGAGTTTCTGCTGTGGTTATGTATAATGGACAAATTGACCCTCAAATAGATACTAATGACTGGCCTTGTACTAAATAGCAACTTGAGTTCGATTGATAACATCCAGGAGCATGTGCTTCGATTGTTTGCAGCACAGTCCGAGGAAGTCAAGTTTGCAGCTGCATTCGCTCTTGGTAACATTAGCGTTGGTAATCTTGAGAGATACTTGCCCTTGATTGTGGCACAGATTAAAGAACAGCCCAAGCGGCGCTATTTGCTGCTCCACGCCTTGAAAGAGGTACGCTCGAACATACATAAGCAAACACGGCTCTTTTCATCAACCCACACGCGCTGAAAACATCTGCTTTTTACCCTATTTTGTACGAATAGATTATCACGCGCTCTGACAAAAACACAAAGCTCGGTGCTGCATCAGACGAAATCTGGGTCTTACTTATTGAAAGCAGCGACTCCGAGCAAGAAGAAGGCACCCGCAGTGTTGTTGCTGAGTGTCTCGGCAAGCTCGCATTGACCAATACCACCAAGTTTTTGCCCGAGTTACAATCGCGTTTAGCTTCGCCCTCCGCACATATCCGAGCAACCGTTGCCACGGCAATTAAATATGCAATCGTCGATCCAACAACTGAATATGATGAACTTCTGAAACCAACTTTATCTCAATTCTTATCACTGCTGCAGGATTCTAGCTTGGTAAGTGATAACTAGGAGAATCTGATTGGGGCGGAAACTAAGTGGGATCGTAAACTTACATAATGATTGGATAGGACGTACAACGGCTCGCGCTCTTGACGATGAATTCAGCCGTGCATAGAAAGCCTTACTTGATCAAGGGCATGTTGGGCGAACTTGTACCACTCTTGTATAGTGAAACTGTGGTCAAGGAAGAGCTCATCCATACTGTTGAAATGGGTCCGTTCAAGCACAAGGTGGACGATGGTTTGGAAATCCGCAAGGTAAATTATCGGAACTACAAGGGGTTTTATGCCATCTACGCATTATGAGGAAATGGCTGAAAATGGGTAAAATGATTAGGCTGCATACGAGTGCATGTACACCCTTCTCTCGACTTGCTTGGATAAAATTGACGTGCATGGGTTCTTGGACACTGTGCGATCGGGATTAGAAGATCAGCATGATATCAAGATGCTCGCTTACTTGATGCTGGTTCGATTAGGCAAGGTAGCACCAACAGCTGTAATGCAAAGTAAGTTTTCTTAGAAACGGTATTCTGTTACACACACGCCACAGAGATCAATTGACGCGGATCTCTTTGTTGTACAGAATTGGATGAATTAGTAGATCCATTCAAAGCCACACTGGAATTCAAGATGCGGAGCAATGCTGTCAAGCAAGAAGTCGAAAAGAACCAAGAACTCGTTCGTGCCACGCTTCGGTGCATGGTCGGTTTGGCTGGTCTTTCGGAACCAGGTAAATAGCAACAAAAAGGACAATTCAGGGTCAAAAGTTAAGGAAAACTTTATTGTATACTCACGCACCATGTTTTTTTACAACAATTAAGGCGTATCACCTAAATTCGACCATTTCATCAAGGAGGTGCAATCTGGTCCTCTTGCCGATGATTATAATCAAACGCTGGTGGAGGCAAACAATCGAGAAACGATTCGCAACCCTGGGGACTACATGGATATTTCGTAGGGCGCTCTGTAGTAGTAGTGAATAAACAAGAAGCATAGTATATACATAGTCATTAGCAACAATACCGTATATTTAGTGATGGAAGACTGTCCAGTGGAACAGTTAAAACCAATATATGTCGATCTACTACTACTCATGGACAGTGCACGGGATCCAAAGGCTTCGTGGTTTCTTCTAGAACCATACTGATTCGGGTTCTGTTGTTCTGTTCTGTTCTGTTCTGTTCTGTCATTCTGTTGAGAATTTAATCTCATCACCGTTGGTTTCATATCCAGCACATTACACCAGCAAATAGAACATCTAGATTGTTTGAAGGATTACAGTACGCTAACGAGCAAGCATATGCACTACCAGCGTGAAAGGGAGGCTGCAATTGTGGCCGTACGGAAAGCCAAGCACATCCCCTTGCTCTCCTACCCACCATGCTCCTCCCCATTCTAATTCATGAAGCCGACAACAAAATCGATGGAAGACTACAGAATGCCAGAAACGCTCTTGACGTAACATTTACTAGAAACATATTAATCGCGAACTCAGAAAACGGAAAAGAGCTACGGCCGAAATAGAATACTTTCCATCGTACAGAACAGTTTTCTAGAAGTCGAACACTAGTAGTTAAAAAATGTCTGCTCCCTAAATTTATCTATGCTTCGCCCTTGCCAGCTCTCTCATTTCTCTCTCTCTCACTCACTCACTTCCCTTTCTGGCCATACTTACATACTATCTTTGATCCACATCCCATATCCCCCCTCCCTCTTCTGCTCTCATCACCCCTGCCTTCCGTATTCCTCCTTTTGGCAAACAATAAAAAAACCTATTCTTCGATCTTCAACTATGGAACCGTCGTTGTCTGTGTTCTCACACTTTTGTCACACTATGGCCACGACACTCGACAGCTGCAAAACAAGTCTATCGCTTCGATCTCGTCCAGTCGTTGAACAAAGACGCGGAAGCCTTGCACAAATGATGGTCATGACCACCACGTCGTCGCTCCAACAACAACCTAACTCGCTGAATGCTTCATCATCACTCGATAACACTTTTACAAGTATCAGTGGTTCTTTAACTACGACGGACGATCCAATGGATCAAGATGATATCGACCATTTGCCGCTTCCTCGCCTTCCTCCGGCTTCATCACAATACATGACAGCAACCGGTGGCCGTCGACGATCATCGTCATGTACTATGCTGACAGCATCATCGATTCACAAGGCCAGCAACAACACCGGGTTCGATGTCCATACCCTCTACAAGATAAAACGCAGCCGATCCACCCGCAAACTCAACAACTTCTTCGGCGAGCAAACACCCGATGATATCTGCATATCCGAGATTCGTCGTGAAGGTTTAAAGGCACTGCTGCAATCCAAAATACCTGTGTGTTATTTTCTGTACCATTTGCTGCAGGAAATCAGCAGTGAAAACTTGGTATGTACTTTTTTTGTTTATGGTCTGAATTTTACCAAGAAAACATGTCTACAGTATGATACTGATCGAAGAACATTAAAGTTTTTCTTCACTGAACTCGAACAATACGAATCGTTCACCTATCTCAACAGCGTCCAGCAACTCGCTACGGCACAGCATATCTATGAAACTTACCTAAGCCCCAACAGCCATTTCGAAGTCAACATTGACGAGCGGATACGACGCAGCGTGTCTGCAGCTTTGCACCAAAAACAAGTACACAGCTGCTTTGATCCGGCCAAAGCGGCTGTTTATGCTCTTCTGGAGTCGAGCTTTATGCGGTTTGTCGACTCACACATTTGGCAAGAAATGGTAGCACAATGCGGCGGTGAACACAACTCGTTCTTTTTTGACGACGCCACACGCGAAGCTGCTGTGAATACCTTACTGCGTTTCATAGAACAACAGCATGCCATGTTATACACCAACCCACATACGGATGCACCGTTGTCCATGTGTATGAAGACGGCCAAGAAACGACATGAGCTGACTAAATCTATGGTGCACGAATTTTGTCGGACCGTGGTGGGCGTCGAGTTTACCTACTACAACGTGTGGGATCGTGATAGTGGTGAAGATATGACCGACGACGACGAAGATATCGACCTCAAGTACATGTCCCCTTCGCAGTACAGCTCTACGTTCTCGCTGTCGTCCATAGCTTCGAACAGTGTCATGAGTCGCGCACCCTCAACTGTGCAGATTGCTCCGTCGTCCTCAAGTTCATCGTCATCGCGTCCCGGCGCTAATTTTATTCAGGCTTTGAAACGACCCCGGCAGATGGTGGAAGCGTTCGAGTTTTTTGCTAGAAAGAAAAAATGATCTCAGACCGTTGTTTGTCACTCTCTTCTTCATGTTCTTTATATCGCATAGATAATACTACTACTACTACTACTATTATCATCATTATTGCTCTTCATTGTTTTTACTCTTTATTACGCGTTTCCTTCTATAGTATGTACAAGGCCATTTTTATTATTCATGCTTAGTTTGCTGAAATAAAGAGAAGGAAGGGGGATATGCTTGGATAGTAATATACTTATGAGTTGTTAGAGGGAAAAAGGTTGAGAGCGAGATTTGTATGAGTAATGTATATGTGTAAGTATCCGGAAGAAATAGGAGGGAAAGGAAGTGTGAAAAGTGATTGATTAAGTGAATGACGTTGCTGTTGAGTGTAGTGCAAATGATTGATTATTAATGATGCATAGGTTGGAGCAGCTCTTGCTGCTGCTGCTGTTGTTGTTGCTGTTGTTGATCTGCTGATGGAGACGTTGACGAAATAGACGGTGCAGGTGCTGCAGGAGTTTCAGTAATGGCGGTGTTGGATGGAGTCGAGTTGGTGTCGTTAGTCGTTGTTTGAGCGGTAGCAACAGTTGCATGGTTTGTTGCTGGTTCAGTATTAGCGACAGTGGCGGTTACAACAGCAGCAGTACTTGAAGATGGCGGCCGTTCGACACACCACCAGCGGTGACCGTCGCTCCAGGCTTCGCTTTGGCATGCTTTGCTGCAGTATTTGGCTTTACGACATCGGCGACACTTTGCAAACTCGCGAGGTTTCGTTTCCCATTTTCCGCAACGCATGTTTGCACACCTCCGGATGCCGCCCTGCGTTTCATCCTTGCGACAAGCGTTGCGCATGATAACACCAGCCCAATACTGGATCAAATGCGGATGCACACGATGGGTGAATCTTTCGACGATAGAGAATACGTTACAGTCATAAGCAGTGTAAAACAGCTGACGAATATGAGGGTATTTCGACAGGTACGCCAACAGCTGTAGTGACATGAGGATATCTTCTTCGCGGTAAAACATGTTGACCAGTGAGCCTTCTTGTTCACGCTGATGCTGGTGATGTTGCTGGGTTGCGCCTCCTCGTCGGTTGCGTCGGCGTTGTTCTGCACTAATTTTCACATATGGAAATGTGCTTCTCCGAACAACAGGTGATTGAGCCTGACGACGGGTCGGCAAGGGATGCATAGATGAACAAAGTCTCGCCGTTGTCGGCCTGTTTTCATGTTGCTGCCGATCAGGTTGCTGCTGCTGCTGCTGTTGCTGTTGTTGCTGTTGTTGTTGCTGGTGTGCTTGCGGTTGAGATCGACATGCATCATCCTCACTCGAATCAAGTTGCAGACCTGATAGAAAAAAGACCAGCGAGTTAATGTTTTATGAGGAGGAAAGGGGGGGGGATGGAAGGGTTCATATAAGGATAGTAGGGGAAAGGAAGAGAGAAAGAGAGAAAAGGGTTATTATTTGGATGCTGAATAATACCTCCTAACTCACTGCCGCGACGATCCATTGTAAACAACTTGGCTTCAATCTGCTGTTGCTGCTGCTGTTGAGGCTGCTGTTGCTGTTGCTGCTGTTGACGTTGTTTTTGTTCATTTTCACCCGTAACAGCCTCCAATGCTCGTAAAAAGTTCTGAAGCACTTTGAGGACAATCGTAATCATGCCGGCCTCAACAACCCTTGTTCGGATTTGTTCCGTGCCCCGTACACCAATGTTAACGACACACTGGAAAGCAAGTGACCATTGGCACAGACTCCGTAGGTCGTGTGGTGAAGCTGCATTTGTAGCAGTTGCCATCGTCATGGGTTGCTGTACATGTGGGCTGGATAGAATGCGCACCAACTGTTCCAAGCCGCCATCAAGTATTAAGATTTCTCTAATGCGTGGCGAAGTGGAGGTCAAGTAGGCAAGATGAGTCAGCGAGTTGATCATTGGGAGTGTAGCAGTGCAGTCGAGCGCCCGTCTATCGTACAAGGCAGAAGTGATGCACACGGCGGCTCGATTCTGACTGGGAAAGCTCAAGTTGGGTTCGCGCATGATGATGTGGGAAGGGGCGGGGGAGGAATCAAGAAGCGTGGAGTGAAGGAAGAAGAAAGCAAAAAGTGGGAAACAATAATAGAAAGAAGGGGAGGGAGACGATTATATATTGCAACCAGCCCGCACACAAGCGGAAGATCTCTTTTTTTTTCTGCTGCGGTTTCAAAGCAGATTTTTGAAGCAATAGCAGCTGTTTTACACTAGCTTTGAGATCTTCTAACGCATCAGCGTCTCTACATTTATACAACGACGACTGCAGCCTGCTATATCGATAGCGATTTGAATGATGGGTATACCGTCTTTCTTTGGAGCACCTGTTATACTTTCATTCATCCCGGCATTTGGTTTCTTAAAAAGTATACCAACATCATGCTTTCATTGGTGCATGTGCAGCGGAGCCACTGCTGGATAAGGCAAACGCCATGCAATAATGGGGCCCGCCTGGATGTATGCTGTATGTGCCAATTTGCACCCGCCGGCTGTGGCACCCCTTCTTTTTGTTCATCACGAATTGTGCGAGAAGGGGTGGGGCTTGACAACTACGATAAGTTGCCAGGGTAACGTATATGCTACTGGCTAGTAACTTAACTGTTCAAATGACACAGATGACTTTAGATTGTCGATCGACATTACCTGACATACTTTGTTACAGCAGGTTCGTTCACTGACTCGACCACGCGTTCTGCGGGCATGTTATTAAAGCACTTGCTTATTTTGATGGCCCTTTGGAGCATTTGAAACATCAACGGTGAAACAACATAAACATAGGCGGACTATGTTTACGACAGGCAGATGGACACATCGCACAGCACAACGAAGCCTCGACTGATGCGTTTAATCCATTGCCATGTGTCTCACTGTCTAGCAAGTGATTTGGTTTGCTTTCATTTAGATTTACAAATAAAAAAGTTAGCGACATTCTCTTTCAAAAGTTCTCATCGATATGTTATTGTGGCAGACAATAGGACAGCTAAGTAGATATACTTACTAGCGAAAGAAAATTATCATCATTGAACTTGAGCATGTACTATGACATAGCAAGGAACTAGTAGGGTATCAGTTCTTGTAATTGTTGATGATGCAGCAGTTTGGGTCACATTTGAATATCCTACGTGTATGTACGCGTTGATGGTAATTTTTTTTGAGTTGCTTTATTTCCCAGCCTGTCAAAGCTGTTTCTCAATACTTTTCTGCCAAAAATACGGCATGTTACGAACGACAATTCTGCCTTGTTGGTCTGCAGCCTTTCGGCGATCCGTTCGAGTAAGTTGAAATCTGTTTGCTCAATCAAGTGGAAAACAACAAAGCTAATGGGTTTAATGGGTTTCCTCATAGTCTAGCTTTTTGCAGCATGCTCGACACCATGCATATACCACACAACAAGCTGGCAAAAATAAATTCAAAGTGGTATTCTTTGGAACTGACGACTTTGCAGTCAAGCATTTGAAGGAACTCATTCTCGATAAAGGTAACGGCAGAGGAAAATGACTGATCTTCAGAGGAAAAAGTGATTGGACTAATTGGGTGACATGAAAAAAACAACCAGCAAAGCCAAACTCTTGTATTGCTAGCATCGATCTTGTCTGTCCTCCAGATAGAAAAACTGGCCGAAAGTTGAAGAATATTACGCCCAGTAAGTTATTTTTATAACCTTTGTAAACATGCATTGCATATTTACTTAAAATACACGTTAATAGGTCCTACTAAAGGTATTGCTGAGCTGTACAGTATCCCTGTTCATCACACACCGGAGAATGCAAAAACTCTCGAAGGATGGAAGGTATTAACAATCATTTCTGTTTTGAGTAAAGCACGTTAGAAGGAGCCAATGTATAGCTAACGAAGAGGATATATTATATGTAGTTGCCTGGCAACGGGTATGATCTAGGAGTTGTCGTGTCGTTCGGTTACTTTGTGCCAGCCGATATCATCCACGGGCTAAAACACGGAGCAGTCAATGTTCATCCATCGCTTCTCCCTAAATATCGCGGTGCAGCGCCTATCCAACACACCATTCTAGCAGGCGATGATGTAACAGGAGTAACAGTTCAGGAATTAGACGATAAAAAGTTTGACGCTGGACGTATCCTCGCTCAACAAACTATGGTAATCTCCGGGGGGCGGATCTCTTTGTTGTTCTTCAATATCATGCTCTGACATCCAAGTAAACATGTGCGTAGGATCTTAGCCGAGTTAATGCACCAAATTATAGATTCCTAAAAGAAAAACTTGGTGATATGGGACGCAGTCTTCTCATAAATACCTTGCATAATTTTGACAAGTGTAAAGTAAGTTGGGAAGGAACAATACCAAGGGAATGATAGAGCCTAATGTTTCTCTACATACAGAATATGCAAAAGTAGCAAACCTAACTATGAATCTCTTGTCTTAGAAAAATGCTAAAGTACAGGATCTTTCGCAAGTATCGTCAGCGCCGAAAATCAAGAAGGAATGGTCAGAAATTGTATTTGATGATATGAGAGCCTGGCAAATAGAACAGTTATATCGGGCCATCGGTGATCAAGTAAGCTAGAACCTCATCTTTCCTTTTAAGATATATATGTATAGTCCACAAAGATGATATACTGACTTTCTTTCTTCACCACTGTTATATAGTACCCGCTTCGTACCACATTCACCTTCACACGGATCAAACGATCAAAAAAGATCAAACAACGCCATATCACCATGCAGTTACTCAACATGTTTCTCCCTGACGATTCGCCTTTGTATTACATGGAAAATGAAGCAGAGCCGGGCACTTTTGTATATGATGAAAAGACAAGCACACTGCACATCAGCTGTGCCGATGGTGGTGCTGTTGCAGTAACACATATCAAGGCTGAAGGGAGCGATGTTATATCTGCACGAGACTTTATAAACGGATACGAAATTCGAGATCAAATGGGACAATTTGGTTACTTTTCAGAAGAAGACATCCATCCGGAAATGAGTGGCGTTCGAGTTACAAAACGACGTGAAGAATATAACAAGACGATTCGCAGAAGAATGAAGATGCGCAAGAAAGAGTTTGAGGAGGTTTATGGTAAAAAACCTGGACGTGGTCGATGGTAGAAAAGCTGACGTGGTCGTTAAGCTATACAAACAGTAAACATTAACTTCATGTAATTGATACTATTTAGCATAGAGCTTATCAATAATTGTAATAACAGTCATTATTTATATTAGTGGATTCATATCCGGTGTTTGTTTTCTCTTTTTGAATTGACTGAATTGTTGTTAACTAATACAATGGCTTTAAAGGAGTAATGATATATGTGTGTGTTGCGTTGGTGTGAAGTTTACAATTGTATGTAGATAACAAAGTTAGAAGGGATCAAGGCGTTATGGAGGGTGGATCATATGGGTAAAATGCGTGTGAGAGAAATTGAAACTGGAGTTACATGGAGAAGGAGAAGATTTATCGAAGGTCATCCTGATCCATGCTCTTTTTAATTTTGAGCAAGATTGCCGTCTTCCAGCTATCCAATTTTGTCAGCTTGTCATATTCGTACACGGCTTGCGTAAACTGTTCCACATCGCCATTGTCGATCGAATCCATAACACCCTAACAGAAGAAAAGTTTGCATTCGCATAAAGTCAGTCAACTGTTGTACCTTCAAATCCGTCGTCCTTTTCCCTTTACAACACTTTCTCTCACCTTGAGCAACTGGTATTCGCGTGTAGTCTCAAATGACATGTCCATTCCACAATAGCTGTTCAAAGCCTGTCGTGCGCGTACCATGTCCTAAAGGGATTTTTCGATTAGTAGCCCTCCTTTTTCAACGAAAAAAGATAAAAAAACTTACATCCGTGCATAAATGGCACAATCCAGCCTTCAAGAAGTATTCTTTCAAAGACCATTTCAACAGATTATCATCTACAGCGGCAGCAGCCACGCGCTCGAACTTTTCAATAGCGACATCATACATATCCAGATCAGCTGCAATCTGAGCCACCTTGAGGAAACATTTGTTGGCCATCCTACAATATCAATCCTATCTTGGTAAGAATAACTAACTGCGTGATTGCATAGTCGAAAAGAGAAAATGGGAAATGCCCAAGTTAACAAGAACGCAAAAACTTACGCAGGCGATTCATCGGCACTGAATAAGTCAGCAGCATGCTCGTATGCATCATAAGCACCCTTAGCATCATCCAATTCCGTCTCCAAAAGCTCAGCTGCTTCTTGATAATGCCGTGCTGCTTGTCGGAAATTGCCGCCTTCTTGGTCTAGTGCAATAGCTTCATGAAGTGCTTTTACGGCAGCTACAAGAGTTTCCATCGCGCAACAACAATCCCGTCAACATATATATATATATAACCACCCAATCTTGACTGTTACTCTACCTCGGGGATCGTGTCGCTTGTAACACTTGGCAGCATTTTCATAGGCTCTTGAACCGTCAAACTTTGCGCCATTGGCCTTTTCAAACAGTTTAGCAGCCTCAATAAACGCATCGCCTGCCAACGACCCTATATACACCAAGAAGTGCATATATGTGTGTACGTACTAAGCTTAGCATTCTTTGGCTTTTCCGGGTAAATGAAACAACACGCTTCTCTTTCTTTCATAAACGAACAAAGTCATTCAAGTAATGCAATAGAAGAAAAGACTTACATTGCTGAGCCAGCTTGTACATGTTGCCTGCCTTTTCATATAGCTCGGCAGCATCTTCGAATTTGTTCGATGGGCCAAAGAAAGACCAGGATTTTAGTTTCTTTTGTGCTTGAGCGATTAATTCGCGGGCTTGTTGCTCGGAGGCTGCCACCATTATTGCGCGTGTCAGTTGTAGGAAAAGAGAAGCTGGATAAAAATGCCTCGGCTTCCTTTCGTCTGAGTTTATCTGATGCCTTGGCTCACTCAAACAGTAATGCACACTGAACCGAGGTATGCTGTTGGCTACTGTTACCTCTGCGAGTGCCATTAAGTTAGGAGGTTTAAGACCATATCACATATGTAAATGGTAGCATAAACCACACTCTTCAAGGGTGTATCATAGTTATCGAATAATAAGGACCAGGCACTATCAGTATTGCTAGAAGTTGCTACTTGAAATTATCTGCTGAGCAGCACCAGATACATCAGTGAACCTTTTCATGTGTTTCAACTGGGCTCTACTATTTTATCAAGTCAGCACTATATCACAGCCCAAAAATAGCCATTACGGATCGAAAATCAAAACAGAGGAAGCGCAGCAAGGAAAGCACTTACCTATTGAGTGGCACAGTTTGTCGAGAATTTCCTTGTTCGCCTCTTGTGTCACTTCAAGTCCAGCTTCTTAAAGAATCATCGATCCGCTTCTTCAACCTGCGCCTTTCTTTCTTCTATTCCCCACTTTTGCAGCCACTTTCTTCCCCTGGCACTATTGCTTAGACACATAATATCATCGCTTCTGTCATCAAGATGGTACCCAAAATTGACGTGCTTATTGCGGGCTTCCCTGGACTAGCGCTTACGATCCCTTATCGAAACGATGAACCTATCCAATACCTCATGGACCGCGTATGTAACATATTGGATGGTACCACGGTCGGTGGAATACGACACACTTGCCGTCTCTTCATTGACGGTATTCCGATCGAGAACTACAAACAGTCTATATACGATTACAGTTTGTTTGGCAAAGTGATCACCTACAGAGGCAGTCGACACCAGTATCCGATCAAACGCAAACTTACTTTTATCAACAGAGACAATGAACAGCAACAAGTAGCTCTGCCAGACACTAAGGATGCTTGTGCTACTCTGGGAATAAGCAAAGGAAAAATAAAGGTAAGAACTTTACGTAGCACATTTGCCGTTAGTCCGCCCAAATTTTTGACTGCCGCACGATTACAGAGGCAACGACAATGGCCAACTGACAAGGAGCAACAAGCCGAAGATGAGCCAGCCGGAGCATCAACTACAATAACACTCAATGTGGTTACCGCAGATGGTGAAAGTACCAGCGTCGATATGCATAAAGGTGACACGGTGGAGCAATTCAAGCAAAAACTGTCGGACTTGGTCCAAGATTGGCTGCTGCCAGGTTCAGAGCAGTATCTCTTTTTTGATGGATCCGCGTTGAACAACGACTCTGTGCTTTCGGACTGCAGCAACATTCACAATGGTGTTATCCAATTACTGATAAGTCGACGAACGCTTACCGAAAGCTCATCTTTTTCAGTCGATCCCTTTGAGCCGATCATGGTATACGTCAAGACACTCACGGGAAAAACTCTCGAAATTGAGATTGCTCCGGAGCAGACCGTCGACGAGCTGAAACTGGCAATCCAGGAGAAAGAAGGCAATCCAACGGACCAGCAGCGCATAATTTTTGCGGGAAAGCAGCTTGAGAGTGACAAGAGATTGTCAGATTACAATATACAAAACGAAAGTACTTTACACCTTGTGCTCCGACTTCGAGGAGGAGGAGTCTCGCCTTCGCTCTTTGCAGACGTGTCAGACCCTGAGGGACCTACAAAAGTAAAGTTCGGAACAAACGCGCCTCCAGGCCGATTTGTTGACAACGGTACCAATATCGAAGTGAAATGCAAGTGCACCCGGAATTATCAAGTCATCTCCCAGCAAGGGTTTGGACTATACGAGCTTGGAAACACACCCACACAATGCCCCAATTGCTACAGAACTGATGTGACCCCGGTCACTGTTGGGTTCGTCCGCTGTCAGTATAGAATTCATGGCTTAAAAGAAGATGGTACGCATTTTAAATCAGATTGGAAGAAAGTCAGAGAAGAGGACGAATACCAGCGCTATGACCAAGACAACCAGGTCTCGTGGAAGCGATTGGGAATAGAGTCAAGAGGCTTGTATGCTAGCGCTGATGATCCGTGCACAATTTGTTTGGAAAACCTTGATAATGTTACAACGTTAGCATGTGGCCATCAATTCCACGCAAAGTGTATCAATGGTTGGAAACTGACTTGTCCAAATTGCAGAGCATCCCGTTTATGATTGTCGCTTTTTGTTTCCCTTTTCACACGATATATATAACTTTATGTAAAATTGAACAAAAAAGAATCTTGCAATTATAGCAGAAGATTTTCACATCCAAAGTCGAAAAGCTGTTGATTTTTAGGAAAAAATGGTAGCTACACACAGACCAGCTGCATATAGTCTTTTATTGCACATAGTAACGAATGTTTGTTGCTTTTCAGCAAGGTATGTATGATATATAAAGGCGATAAAAATGATATAGATGATATGTTGTCGTCAAATAACCATTTAAGGACAGAAGGTGACAGTGTACTTATTGGCCTTGCATCCAAAAGTGCTCTTGGCATCATCATAGGCGTAGCTGTAGGCATCAGGGCAGCCAGACTTGAACCCGTCGGCGTATTCACTAGCCTTGCACTTGTCGGGAGAGTTGTATTCACCAGTGCAGCAATATTCATCCGTGCCAAAGGCAGCACAAGCACTCTTGCAGGCACCGTTGTCGCCCTTCAATTTGTCGGGACACGATGGGAGGCTTGAACAAGTAGGCGATCCACAGTCGTAACCATCGCCGGACTTGCCTTCGGGCTCGATGCTCATGGGGAGGTTGAAACCATCGACAAAGGAAATGTCATAGAAATCGCTGCCTTCGTAACCCTTGAACAAAAACTCGGCAAGCGAGACAGCAGAGCCATAGGAGCTGCAATCACCGCCTTCACAGCCCCAGAAACGACCAGCCCAGTCGGAATCGACTTGGAAATCATGGGATGAACCGGCAGAGACATCCTGGGATTCTTGAGCACCGCCACCGTTGGTAAGCTTGTAAATTTTGAGGTTGTTGCTGCAGCTATTCTTGACGGTAACGGTAACATCGCCACCTGATGAAGTAGTGTTACCGCTGCTGGTGCTTGAGGCAGAGGCACTGGAGGATGAGGAAGTGACAGAACCAGTAGAGGATGCAGAGGAAGAAGAAGAAGATGCGGTGGGGCTTGAAGAAGCAGCGGCAGAGGATGTGGAGTTGGTGGGAGCAGCCAAGCTAACGCCAGCGATAGCAAGGATGGAGGCAATCTTGATAATGTTCAACATTATGTTACTTGATATAATAAGAGTCGGTGGGGATATTGATGAGGGGAAAAGCAGAATCGTCCCTGAACTACCCTTTTATACCATTTACTCGAGTACCTGAATTTGATGGACGAACGAATCATGGTTTACTGCCCTGAAAATAAAAGTGTGAAACGAACGACCGTAGCCTCTGGTTCGCATAGTGGCACAATCATCAGTTACAAGTCTGAGACAAAGACTAGCTGTTTCTTCAGTTCGAAATTTTATTCGTTAAGTGACATATTTTTGAGTTAAGTAACTCACATTTTGTTCCTAACAGAGATGTTACCTCCAAATCGAAGTTTTCTAAACTAAAAATTTCATATGTTCTGTAAAGAAAATTTCACTTTTGAGACCATCTGCCAAGAGTATAATCTCAATTATGGGAACCGAAGCTATCTGGTGAAACTGGCAGCGGTACTTTTGCAGGGGTTTAGCTTTAATCCGTTGCAATTGGTTTAGTTGGAAGTTTACAATATCGTATATTATCCAGCAATAACTGAAACGTAAGAACGGATAACGACTGTTTTTAACGGTTCAGCGGGAAAGATTTTAAAGCGGGTAAAGCATGGTCATTGGGAGACGGTGACGGGCAAACAGGGTTATTTGATGGTCGTGGTATTCTTGGGAACGTCGCTTAGAGACATCAACACATGCTGCACAGTCTTTTACTTTTTTCTACTGTTGCTGTATATGAAATAACAAATCTAATTCCAGTATGCATTATGTAATCAATTGCTGTTTGGATATATGGAGCAAAAAGCGAAATTAGAATTATATAGCAGAGATCAGTCGGTAGCAGTCAGTGAGGATGATTACACATAGTCCCACACCGACATTTGTATCAAAGTGCAATTTCCATTTTACATTTGTTGTGCGTTCGTAGCAGTTGGGATGTTACACAGGCAAATGGCACGCGCAAGCGCGCATGACCGATAGTGATCTTTCTGGCGGCGCATGATTCTACATATGCTTCTTCATTCTTTTCCTCCATGGCGCGCGTACAATCGCTGTTCACTTCCGAATTTCTGGCATCGGGATTGGGTCCAGAGTTTTACGCCTTTTTAAAAAGAATAACCGAGGCCAAGAGCAAAGCAGTAAGAATTGGATGTAAAGAGGCGTGAACAATGGTCGGCAAATTGTTGAGTGGTCGGTTTTAAATGCATTGTGATTTTATTGTGCAAATTGTTTTGGCAGGAAGAACATTCGCATGTCACGGATGAACTTGGTAGTCTCTCAGCCAAAATGGGGCTGCCTGATGTTTCTTCGGTAATTACTATCGCCTATACATACTTACACTATTCAGTGTGCTAAACCTTTTATTTTCCAGGCACGTATGAAGGACTATTTGATACGGTTGATCCACTGTTTTATGCTCGGTCACAATGTCGATTTTGGTATAATTTATGCAATTATGGCTTCACAAAGTGGCGAAACTGCTGCCGAGCGTAGAGTAGGTAATTGGCTGATGAAGGGTAATTAGGGAAGAAAAGGAGGAGGATATGTTACTCACTACGGTTGTATAATTTAAGGCTACCTGGCATGCACATTGTTTTTAGGAGACAACGACGATCTCGGAATCATGTTGATCAACACATTACAAAGAGTACGTCCTGTATGCTCCATAGGCTCTGTATCATGTATCGCTACTTAACACATTTTTCAGGATTTGAAAAGCTCCAATTTTTTGGATCGTTGTGTTGCATTAAATGCAATTTGCTATTTGCACCATGACGAAATGACAAGCACCGTGCTTGATTCTGTCATTGCATCGATGGATTTTCCAAAGTAAGTGGATGCTTGCTGTTTGGGGCTTTCCGTCCACAAAAGTTGTCAATGTTACTGAACGATGCATATATAGACAAATTGTCCGACGAAAAGCAGTGATGACACTGTTTTGCATGTATCAACGATCCCCTGATCTGCTAGACAGAGTGGAACCGTTCTTCCGTGGGGCACTTGTGGATAAGGATCAAAGTGTCGTCTTTGCTGGTTTATCTATATGGAAGGAAATTATGTGCAGAGTAAGTGAGAATATAGACATTTTGGAACATTTATCTGAGAGTTCGACACTATGTTATTGACTCAAGTCATCTCCTCTTTTCTCATTTAATTTTGATAGGGTCAAGAAGAAGCAGAGCGTTATGAGGACATGCTGCCAGTGTTCATACAAATTATGAACCAGATCATGAAAAATCACGTACATCGATCATTCCATTACCATGGAGTGACGGCACCATGGGCGCAAGTTGCTTGCTTACAAATACTAGGGGCCTATATTAAGCATGGTGTTGGGTAAATATCTGCAGGCTGCACAAGAATGGTAACTGAGTATGCTATTTTGAAAGTATAGAAAATTGAATTCATTTTTGCCATAGATCTCAGCAAGAACTATATCAGCTTACAACCGAATGCCTCTCACTCGTAGAACGCAAAGTAGATGCAGCGTATGGTAAATAATTTATTGTAAAACGTACTGTATTATGCCTATATATATAGCTAACTTTCGTTTTATCAAGCCATTATTCTCGAATGTATACGGCTGCTGAATAGTATGGATACTTTGTTTCTCGAAAGTATGATATCTGCAGAAGATCGAAACCCTTTCCAAATTCTGGATGGGTTTCTCAGATCAACGAATCACAATTTGAAATACCTGGGATTGCTTGGAATAGAAGAAACAGATCGAAACTTGTGGTGCGAGGAATGGCGGGATGGGACACTATTGGCAGACGCAGTTGAAATTGCTGGCAGTGACAATACTCTGGTCTTCAAGGTTAAAATCTTTCTTAAGATGTCGTACATATAACAAGTTATGGATACGTGTGAACTAATTAACACTGCACGTAACTAGGCTGTGGATCTTTTAGACAGCATCATAGGCGATACTTCCATGCTGCGCGTGATATATCCCAAAATACAAAAAGCAGTGGAGAACTGTAGTACAACCTCGGCCATTCAAGCCCACATCTCTCGTTGGTTTCTTGATAAGCTCGATCTATATCCTTTTTCTTTTCTTTCTAATGTATAATGTACAATTGATTTCAAAAGCGTAATCAACCTTGACTATTAGTATACAGAGGGTGTAGATGTGTGGTATATTGAAACCGCTATAGCAATACTGTCCCCGGTAAAGAAGACCATAGATGAAGAATATGTTTCAGCGATATGCGATCGAATGAAAAGTGGTAAGTACTTCCTTTTCAGTTACACTGCTGTCTGTTGCTTGTCATTTGAAGATGCATTAAAAGATTACTTATGTGCTATCACTGGCAGAGCTCGAAGATGAGATTGAATCAACAAATTTTCGTGACGCGGCAGTGTCGTCTTTTTACAAGATGTTGAAAAGCAATAATCAGGATCAGATATCTCCTGCCTTACTTGATCTGGCATTTTCGGTAACAGTAGAATGTGATCATGGTGCCATAGTTGACAAAGAGAAACTAATTTTTACTTCCACTATATTCAGACATTGAGCGAGTACACGTATCTTTGTTCAACGTGCACCGAAGCTGATGTAATGTGGCAGTTGCAAAAATGGGCCGTTATTTTAAAGGGTACCAATGAATTATAGTTTCAAGTTGTCCTAGCTTCAATTGCCGACCTGATGCGCTTCTTGCTAATCGGAACTGCCATCATCCTACAGATGACTTACAACAGATCCAAGCTTTACAAGCAATAAAGCACTGTATGTCTCGATCCAGAACGTGGCACGCCGACCTGAAAAATATATTAAATGCGTTCAGACGATCGCCGATGCAGGAAAAACAGACGGTAGAAATCAAACCGTGGATATGGCTGTGCTTGTTAGCATTGGATCGTGTTACTGAATACAGTTTTCCCATGTATAGATCGCTTGCGAAATGTTAGATATGATTGTAGACTCTCAGTTTGAGAAGATGCTTCAGGATACCAACGTTACATCTCTCGCGATCCCAACAAAGGTAACCGAACGATAACTAAAACATTCGCATATTACAATCGTTCGTAATTACGAATCATCATCATAGCTTGTTGTCAATCCTAACCGACCTCAGAAGCCAAGCCGGTATCTCGACGAAGGAAAAGGTCAGAATTATTTTAAAAAAATAATAATAAGTACTGTCAATAAGTGTTTGATCTGATTGTAATGCAGCGACAGACCCTCAGACTCTTGATACTATTACCGATGTTCGATCCTACTCGCCAGCATCACTGCAGCAAAAGCGATCACAACAACGGTTCGATAAGGGAAAGTCTGTGCTCTCTCCACGTCAGAAAGCCGATGAGGTACGCTCTAGCTGCTATGCCAATGTACGCTCAAACATCCAGTATAGCGGTATATTAACATCACAATAACCATAGGAGTCAATGGTTGCAAGTCTAATGGCATTGGAACTCGAGCAATCAACGGAGGAGCAACCATTGGAAACCGAATCTTTCGGGGAGCTGTGGCTGAAGTACGCAGCCGAGCACAAGACAAGTGTGGAGCATTATCCTATGCAAACGATAACGGATCTGATATCGACACAGTGGAACTTTTATATTGTGCAAGTGATTGGCCAGGAGCTTATTGCTGCACAAGAAGGAGAACAAGTGTTGCTACATGGAAACGTGACGGACTCAAGCGTCGAGCTGACCATCAGATCGCCGAACCGATCTGTATTAAATCGTTTTCTTAGCACATATTCCATATAAACAGTAGACCCATTGTAATACTTCATAAGCAATCTCATCAGAAATTATGCTGAAATGATTAGAATAAACATGATCGCTTTTACACAGAACGAGGCAGCTTATGTCTATAGCACTATACGTCTATTGTTTAATGCGAATAGAAGGGGTCTATTACGATGCTACTACTCTTGGATACTTATTAAATGTTTATCGGAAGGCTATGTAATGACGGTGCGCTTGTAGCATTCCTGCCGCTTCCTTGCGTTACGGCGATCAAGAGGGAAAGAACATAAGAAGAGAGGTCTTATACAAATTCAAACGACTTGCTTGATATCATGGCTATATATAAAAACTAGCAAAGCATGACACATAACATAGAGTTAGTGTTCAAAGATTCAATATATCACTGTAACAGCAAATAGGTTGATAACCATAAAAGCATTTATTTTTACAAGCATACAGTATCATGAAAGAAGAAAGAGACTGAGGTACGGATACATATTTCTTAAAGACGTATCAGTACATGTATTCATAGCTAGTCTCCCCATCGCCGTCATCACCCTTGAAGATCAGTTCGCTATCGCCATGCTTGGAGCTGACGATCACATTCGAGCCTGTCTCCTTCTCCTTGTAGTATCCAGCTTTATATGTATATCGATTCTTCACAACATGAATGTCATCTGGATTAGGCGCTTTGACGATGGGCGAACCAGTCCAACTTGAGACGATGAAGTTGCCGGAAAATTCGTTGGCTGACAACTCTGCACTGGCTGGTCCAACAACAGCGGCGGATGTCACGTTAACATGCTCAGAGGCTGGATGAATTTTGACTTTGCTTGCACCATGCACAGCAGCTCCTGCAAATGTTTGAGTGGGGCTATAATCGCCCATTACAACGCCATAAAGTGAGCCAAGCATGATCTTTTCCGCTTTCAAATCCTACACACAGCAGAAGAGACAATGATTAAATGCAGAAACTCAGAGAAGAAATCTGACAAAAGAGGACTTCAAATTACCGAGAAGTTGATGGCACCATGGCCCACGCCAGCTCTGAATTTACCGAACGTCAACTTGGTCAGGTCAGTTGACGTGTGAATGCGCAGTGCTTTCCTGATGTGTAAGTCCAAATCCTCATACGATTCGAGATGGGATGGGAAGACCACGTGGATGGAGTAGGTTACACAATCCTCTTTGACTGGTGGTTTGCGGTGCCGACAATGATGGCCACCCTTGCGTTTGACTTGGACACTGTATTGGCCTTCATGGTCAAAGCCAGAGATTGATATTTGATCTTGGAGCTCTTTGCGGCCGACATAGGTAGTCACGTTGACCTTGACGTCTTGTGTATCATCGTCGTCAGCAGCTCGATCCACAGTAACTACGCCTCCATGCGAAAATTGGCCATCCAAAAACACGGCAGCGCGCTGGAACTCGTCAGGTGAAAAGGTAAACACTGAAGACGAAGGCAACAGCTCTTTGGGCTTGCAAAATGTTTCATGGCGACGCGGGGGACGCGGGTGCTTTGCATACTCTGTAGAGTTGTATTTTTGTTTTGTTTGTTAATTGGCATGGCATGAAAATAACACATACGCACTTGCACTGTAGTCGATGATAAAAAAAATAGTGATGCAACGGCCATGTGAGCCAGTATCTGTGTTCTTACCAGGAGGGAAAGCGATCGAAAGTTTTCCACAGTGTGCGCCAGTCTGTTCTGCACCGCACTCCATAACTTGGTCTTTATGGTGGTGCGAACATCCGCTTTCGCCAAACATGGCTTGCAGGTCTTGCATGAACGCGGCAAGCTCATTAGTGCCTTGGATGTCTTCCGCTTGTGACGGGAAACCCATATCCAAAACACCCTGTTCAGAGTGACCACTCAAAGTCTATGACGTCCATATTCGCGAAACAAGGGTGACGTTCTTTAGTTTCTGCCATCGTATTCTTACAAATAACGAGAAGGAGGATCATACCCTTTTGAGCCATGCAATATTATCCATTTGAGTGTAGGTAAACAAACCAATGACACCACTGAGTAGCAGGACATGCCACCAACGCCAGCGACCTTACGGTTATTAACAATAAATGGTCACACGGAAGCATAGGTCAGCCTTGGGTGAAAACGACAAAAACACATCGTAAAGTTCAGAAGCCATACTACCTCGTCGCTGAGCTTCTTGCTGTTGTTGCCACGAGAGATTGTATTCAGGTAAGTTTCCAGAAGGCTTTTCGCTATTCATCATGGGAAGGTAAAGTGCAAAAGAGAGAGAGAGAGAGAGAGAGAAAGGATGAGGAAAAACCAAATTTGAAACAGGCGTTTATAATTTTACACTGGGCAATGTGCGTGTTTTTCATGCAGACCCGGTGTAACATTCAGCCGATCCCCATGCTTTCGAACGTCACAGCGAAACGAGAACACGGTGGCTTGATTTTTGCCGAAAGGCTTCACCCCACGACATCGTTTAAGTAATGGGTACACTCAACAGCAATTGTCGCTTGAGAGACACCCCCAACATTACAAAAAGATCGCAACGGGTGAATCTTTTGTAACTCAAAGTGGCATTTCTTGAAGTAGCTTCATCAAAAGGCCATCACAGTACAAGCGTTACAAAATTTGTGAAAGCGACGGCTGCTGAGGTTGCCGCGACAACATCAAACATATCAATACACGTCCAGCACTTTCCAAACACGTGTTACCATAAAGACAAGATATAAGACGACAAATAACGTCTAGGTTTACCTGTACAACTACCTTGAATAGCAGCCTCAATGAAGAGCTAAGGTTTTAAGTTAATATAAGAGTATCAAATTTGAGCTTTTAAAAAAATCCATGTAAAGATGAGTACGATCAGTCTCCAAGAATCACTTTGCCTCCTCCTCTCTGCTATTATTCTGTGTATACTACTAGCTCTCAAATAAGCCTATATCATGTAATACGGATAAAAAGTCTTTGGCTTCTTTTTCGAACCGTTTTATCCTGTGTACAGATGTGAACTATATTAAGAACACGGTGCATATTTACCTGTATCATACAGGCCCGTGCTTGCATGTATTATATTTTGCAACAAGTTCTTTTGACATCATAACTTTCAGAGGTGCTGGATGACACCAGATGAGCCAAGCAAGGGGGTGAGGGGTGAGGCGTTAAAAGTGAAAGAGAGTGTGTATCATACGCAAAGCTTTTCTTCCAAATGGTCATTCTTGGCACTGTTGCCAAAGACGGGCTGCTACATGTATCGTAAGTTGCAGCTCTTGTTATGCAATACGATGCCAATGGGGACATATTGAACCGACAAAGAGCTTTGTCATAAGCTGAGGACCTTTTACGATACCTTAAAGTATAGTTTGGGCCATTGTGCAGTTGACGATGCACAAGGCAAACGACAAGAGCTTCATCTAAACCATACATTGCTTAATCAGCGAGGTATCGTTTTTGTTACCGTGATGCCATCCGTTGCTGCTGCTGCTGCTAACACTATAGGCGTAGTTGTAATATTAAATGTAATGTAGCACAGAGTTCAGTAAATAAACCTAGGGCACGAAATTGGTGATAATGCACATTTTGAATCCAGGCACGTATATACCTAATTTTTCGCTGCCACACCACATGCACGCTTTTCTATGTAACTTTTTATAGTAATAAATGCCAGCAGTTTAGTCTTTTCTCTTCTTTCGTTCCGGCGTACAACACGCACCATTACAGTGAGTTCACTAGCACCCGATCCATACGGTACTGACATTGTTGTCAAAGTTGTGCAGGCTGTTGTTTCTGTCAAACTGGACGTTAAAATGGCTAAACGACACATGTACACAATACTTTTTTCTTTCAACCCAACTTGTATTAATGTTGCTGTTGTTAGATGGCGCAGAAAATGTTCGCGCGTCTAAACATTTAGTAGGAAACCTCTCGGGTGCATCATTATGAAACTGCAGCAAGGTAACGTTATCATTGTTCACACGCAGTCTGCGTACTGTATAGCATTATGTAATACCAGTGTGGTTTCTAAAATGTAGGATTCTATCCGTTTCCATTTATCTAGTGATGACTCGTAGCACGGTACAGTAGTAGTCTCTCGCTAAAAGCGCAACTCATCAACCAGCAGCAAGACATTAACCATGCATGCATACTATCGTCCGTAGAAAGGCATGAAAAAGATATAGATATGCATTATAGCACTATCATGATGCAGCATGTAACAAGGCTTCTCTTAGTAAATATACATAACACAGAAACGATAGCTGTGTGTAGTAAACAACACGACTTTTTAAAATCGGTACGGAAAACTCATCCCACTTCTCACCGTCTTATTAATTACTATGATGCGATTAGAGAAAAGACGCACACTAGTGAGCTGCTATAGACAATACATAATCACTACCATATCAATATCAATAATCCCTCAAACATCGATCACAATGAGAATAATCAGAACCAGCCGTTGTATTCACAATCTTCTATTCTCGTAACTAGTCGACACTTCCTTTCGATCCAAATACCTAGGTTTACCAAATTATCACCTGTCAAAAATCAATTTCAACACACGAAGGTGGCACTGCTTCAAGAAACACACTGTTTAAGGCGAAAATAACTCCTTTCACTCGGAAGATAACATCCATCATCATGGCATCCAAAATCCACCTTTTTCATCTTCTTCATCTTCTTCATCTTGGAAATGTTCGATATCCGGCATGTCTGCGATCCGTCTATTAGTTTATCCCCACAAAAGTCTATCATAGCAGACAGAATAGACGTGTTCAGGTCAGTGAGCGTACGTGTCAATGTAAAATAGCTTGGATTTTGTTAATGCTACCAAGGGTGCATCAAATTGCTCTCATAAGGAGCAGTGAATATGATTGTCGAAGTTATTATAGCCTATACTCTTTGGTGTTTATCGTATGATGATTCATCGTAAGAAAAGAAGAGAAGAAGAACAACGCGCTTTCTGTATCCTGCTTCCTTTTCGTAGTTGCTCTGATCTGCCCAAAGCATCTCAACGAAATTTTCCTTTTCCGGTTCACTCCACCCATGATTTCTTCACCGCTCACAGTGATCATCCTTCTTTATGAGGCTTGCTTAACCACGCTGCATAAGAAAGCTGCTTATTGCCATGGCATTCAGTAGTCATGACTACCCATGTTCCCGAAAGCGGCTTGTTGCCAGGACAAGCATGTCAGAACACATTTTATTTTATTCGCGTCACCCATTTTGACCCATTCCGAACGAAATGGCAGCTGTTCTTGCGAAGAGATTCGCAGCGCTTTTTTCACACAATTGCACCCAGCGCAATGTGCAGACTCGTAGCAACACGCACATACTAAACCCTTGTTTTTTCGAGGCTCTGTGGTCAAGTTACGATGTTTTTTTTGCGCAGGGTCTCCATTGTACTTTGCTGTCATGCTCGGCTTCTTCATGCGCAGACCTTCCGTGCTGGCCGTGAAAAAAATTGGGGGCGGGGGGTTGGATGGGGGGATGGAACCAAAGTTGGGGGACGTCACTCGTCCAGGCGAAAACACTACGCTGAATACGCTTTATGGAGGTGTAGTTTTAGACTACTTGTCGTTTTTAGTCTCGCATTGAGCTCGCTCGGTGGTTAGCTTAACAAACGATAATCCTAAGCTGGCAAGCGTGGTGGACGCAGAGAAAGGGATTCTTTTCAAGAAAAAGAGCGTCGACCCTATATCCTATCTGTCTGCTTTTTCCAGGGTGCGCGTGAAGTATGATACATGTGAAAAAAGCAAACCAGATTGTATCCTCCGAACCAGCTCTTTTCCTTTCCATTATTTTCACGGGCAGAACTACGCGACCACAGAAATGTAAAAAAAGGAAAGGTGCAAAGTGCATTCCAAAGTGTGATAAAGCGCGTTGTGATCGTGTTACTGTCGGCTACGATACAGACTGTTTCCCGCTTTGTTTAGCACGGAGCTGTGGGTGGGCAAAAAACTAAGGAACTTGTCAAGCACATGAAAAAAAGGCAAAGCAAAAAATAAATAAAAAGCGGCAAAACTTTTATGAGAAGAGTGCGAAAAGAAAAAAATTGTTTTATTTTGTTTATCATTTTGTTTATTTGTGTTTAATAAAAAATAAAAAGTTCGTTTTAATTATCCCACCACATACCCGAAGGTACGTGTCCACATTCCCACTAGTACATTGCAAAAGATTTCCTATGACCGGACCACTGAATCCGGCCAATCCTCAGAATCCTCTTGACAATCGCCAGCACAAGCAATGACCCGATCATGGCACCAAACAGTGAATCTGTACTACAGATCAAAGCTGTACCAAAACGAACTGAAGAGAAGAGAAAAAAGAAAGGCGAAACTGCTCGCTTTATATAGACGTTTTTTGACTGTCACGCTCGGGACTTCAAAAAGTTCCACCAAGTTCCATGGATTTTCATTGGCTCTTGCGTAATAGTATAACTTTTAGCATATGGCTCAAAGGGACTATCACAAAAGGAAAGGAAAGGGGGTGTGCTTGGTGGTCATCTAAACAAATGTGTTGCGGCGGTAGTGGTACGTGTCTCTCACCATGGGCAGCTGTACCTCCGACGATGTCGCCGTTTGGTTGTGAGAGGTCCGTGCACGGCACCGTGTCAAGCGAAAACAAAGACACGAATGCGAATGAGCAAGTCGATTCACGGAAGAAGTGCTTTTCCGTGAGCAGTAAATGCCGGAATTAGACGTGACTGACAAGGTAGACAATTCACCATCAGTGAACATTCAAAACACCATCCACCAAGCAGCCAGTTTACAGTCCTTCACCCAACAAGACAAACAGCGTGTGTATATAGCGTAGTTCACAGACAAATCCACAGTACTTTAATATTGTCTTTTGACTGTGTGTGTGGTACGTAATGTTATGTGTGTGCGGAAAAAGATGCCCCCAACGCTGCACTATATGATAAAGACCCGTATCTTCTATGTTCAACCGTGCTCGTCAACTGTTGCTTTACCATCTACGCTATCCGCCAACAGTTCTCTGAACCACGCCGTATAACCTCCTCCCTCCATCCTCCATCCCAGTTTATGCTACTGCTAACGTTCTATCCTCCATCCCAAGTATGTGCTGCTGCAGATAAGTTGGCCCGCTCATAAATAAGTATCCGCTGCCGCTAGTGAAATCGACTCATCCTTCAGTGTTTTACATTGCTGCTGACATAGTAAATCTGTTCGTTTGTTTTTGTGCGGTTCTACGTTCTCTCAAAGCAGCGTTCAAGATCCACTGGGACGATCAGAAGAATAACACTACAAACGATGACTTCCTCTGGCTTTTGACACTTTTGCGCGTAATTCGTTGCTCCATTGATCACCTTTTTCACTCGCCATCCCTTTGTGCATTTGAGTGCGAAGTCAATTGGCCAAATCGCTGTGTCGTAATGCGCATAGTTTTCGTTTCAGGGAAAAGCTGTTGGAACGTTCAAGGTTTGACACACGCGTAACTTTGTCACTATCCAAAAAAGAAAGATCTGTGTTGCGCTCTTCCTGAATTCCTCATTCCTAGACTACCTTTGCTTCCTTGATTATTTGCGTACGTGATCGGAGCCTTCGTTATGTGATAATAAAAAAAAAAGAGAGACGCAGCGAATTTACCCCTACTGTTGCCTGTTTTCACAGCAAAATTCACATCATGTGGGCTTGTGTCTCTGACCGGCTCTTTGCACACTTCTTGCCGTTGCCGAATCAATGATGTCATAATAAACCCCGAGAGAAAAGTCCTGCTCTTTTGCGGTTGCTTTTTCTGTACGTTAAGAGCACCGTTTACTGTGCATTACGTCCCACTTAGCTTAATATATAGTCCCTCTTGGTATAAATTACGATCCGCTTATTTTTACTATGCCTTGTCTCTAGATGCCACAGAAAAGTGTGTTGGGAACGAGTAGCTTCTTCACTACAAGACTTCTTACAGCAGTAATCCTATTCACGACTGGTGCATTGATTGGTGGCAAGATGGCATATCAATTAAAGTTGGTAGGGATAGTAATGTGTGTTTGCTCTTGGACTACATGCGTTTGCTTTAAAACATGTAGGATTTCCCGTATAATGAACGTTTGAAGGCTACGTTTTTGGTTTGAGCCACTGATCCGGTCAGTGTACGGAAATGTTCACGAAGCTCATGTCACCTTTACCAATAGGTCAAGAAGGACTTAGTCTATGGATCGCTTTCAACGGCATTGCATACCGTGGGCGATAGCTGATAATGAGCGCCGAAATAACTATCTGTCCCTCCAATAGGGATCGTCGCTTAACAGAAATAATCATAATTCCTGGATTTCAATGGAGTTTTCCCAACAGTGGATGATGATGTTTGGGGAATCGTTTGGTCATATAAATGTGTGGATAGTAGCATATGATACCGTGATACCATCCGTTGCTGCTGCTGCTGCTGCTAACACTATAGACGTAGCTGTAATATTATATGTAATGTAGCAGGACGGATTTTTAACTCTACCACAGAGTTCTCAGTAAATAAACCTAGGGCACGAAATTGGTGATAATGCACATTTTGAACCCAGGCACGTATATAACTAATTTTTCGCTGCCACACCACACGCACGCTTTTCTATGTAACTTTTTATAGTAATAAATGCCAGCAGTTTAGTCTTTTCTCTTCTTCTTTCGTTCCGGCCGTACTGGTCAAACTGGACGTTAAAATGGCTAAACGACACATGTACACAATACTTTTTTCTTTCAACCCAACTTGTATTAATGTTGCTGTTGTTAGATGGCGCAGAAAATGTTCGCGCGTCTAAACATTTAGTAGGAAACCTCTCGGGTGCATCATTATGAAACTGCAGCAAGGTAACGTTATCATTGTTCACACGCAGTCTGCGTACTGTATAGCATTATGTAATACCAATGTGGTTTCTAACACCACGGGAAAATTTTTGGTCAATACCCGTCAATACTGGTGAAGATTGTTATTTTATGTCAAAGCTGGATAGTACACATGAGTGAAATTGGGTTAACCCCAGGTATAGCTATGATAGAAGTTTTTTTGTTAATCCTAGTTAAATGCTTTTGTTGATGTGGTTAACCATTGTCGAACTGGTTAAAGAAGTGGATTTGCGTAAAACATAGCAAATAAAGGTTGCAACCTGAAATAACTTTTTTCATTATTGTGGAAAAACGCTAAGCAGTAGTGTAAGGATTTGTGAATTCAGGTGATCTAGTAACAATTGGTGACTTTGAAGGAGGAGAAGAGATCTCAAATTTTCGAAGTATCACCGTGTCTGGTCTTACGTCAGGATACACATAATAAACGTTATGTTAAGCCTGTTGTTTCGTACGTCATGTATAAGGCATTCCATACTGGGTTGTCTTGTGCATCAATTATCTGGCCCAAGTCATAGTTTTTCAAACTAAACACTGTCATTTCTTTCAGAAGAATCTCGTGCATGATTCTGATATGGTCGTTTTGTTGATCCTTGATATGATAAGCATACCACCTTAAAAGTATCATACATGTCACATCTGTGCATAACCAGAAGACAGAGTGACGATCCTAACAAGCTTCCTGATATCATAGTACAAGTCATGACAGATGAGAAAATGCAATACCACGTAGCTACAGTAAGTCGTCATACAGGTTGCGATTTCTCAAACAGCTTGTCGTTTTATATAACTAGATAATATACAGCACTAATGATGCCACAACCAAGGAATTGACGGCATGGGACACTTTAGGATATGCTGAAGTATCAAAATACCACACGGGTGAACACTCACTACAATCATCACTAGTAACAGCCAGACAATCGATGATTACATCGGAAAAACAGATTTTAGTTTGTATACAATGGGGGTGAAATGGAATGCAAAAGGAAGATTATAAAAAACGAAAAAAAAGTCGATAATAAAATGCGAAAAAAAACACTTGATAGGGATTGGAGCAGCTACATAGATAAAATGATGAGAGGTCATGCAAAGAATTTAATCCTCCTTGCTCTTCTTCTTCTTTTCCTTCTTCTCCTTCTTCTCCTTCTTGTCCTTTTTGTCCTTCTTCTCCTTCTTTGCCTTCTTGGGCTCGGATTCGGGTTCTTCGCTGTCTTCTAATTTTCGCTTAGACGAGGGTGCTTCGGGGGATGCGGGTTCTTCTCGTGCGGGCGTGGATTCGGCCGATGCTTCGGTCATGACTGCGTCGGATTGCGTGTTGTATTGTGCGGGTTTGTTGAACTTGAACTTTTGTTGCTTCGTGGATGATCGATCACGGTTGGCTCGTGCGTTGTTGCCGCTCTCCAACATGCGGATTCGTGCTTCGACCTTTGTGCGACCTTCAATACCAACATCTGCGGTTTCCGTCTCGCCCAAGGCATCCACTCTCAGAGCAATGGCAGTCTTGGTGGCCAGCATTCTTGCAACCTTGGCCTTCGATTTGGGACCGGCCTGACCGACAAGTGATGCGTGGTAGATCAAACCGTACTTGGGTGTGTTGTGCTTGGTCTTGAGAGCGCGGAAGAGTGCCTTTTCGGCACCCAAAATCTGGATGGTGGAAGCGGGCTGCTTGGCAAGGTTCATGAGAGAACCTGCGTGTGCAATAAGACGGGCACCGACGAGTTCACCGACAAGCGAGGTTAAGTTGGGTGCAATGGCTAATCAAATATTTGCAATCAGTAATATTCTTTTTTTTTATCTAGTAATGCGCAGTGAGAAGAATGCTGGTATTTACCATTCATACGGTTCTTGAGATATTCGTACAACTGAGCTCTGTATTCGGAAATGTTGATGACCTGGTCACACAAGCTGTGGATGTTTTCGAGATCCTCATCCGAAATCTCGGTACCCATGGAAATTTCTGCGGCGTCCTTAACTTCACCCTCCAATTCTTCAGGCAAAATGGCAGACAAATCAGTAGATTGGGCGTTGGTGCGGAAGCCAACGGTCTTGACAACCTTGGCATAGGCAAGGTTGTCGACGATGATCTTGCCCATTTCAGGGAAGTGCCAGCCGTACCATTCCTTAACGCGCATGGCATATGTGTTCAATTCCTTGTCAAGATCATCCAAAAGGCCGATAGCCTGGACAATCATGGTGTCGACCTTGTCAGGGCTGAACTTGAGTTTATAACGCGAAAGCGAGTGAGAAAGACCGAGCGACATGGCGTTCAAATCAGAGTGCGAAAGACCGGAAACGAGCGATTCGAATTGTTCGCGAATACCACGGTAAAGGTCCAGAACTGTCGAGTCGGACAAGACGCTGATGCCCAGCTTTTTGTTCAATGCGCTGCCTACAAGAGAGTTCCGTCCAAAACACTATTAATACCCTATCATCCACCAGTGAAACGTCCACGCTGCTATATTACCAAGCTTGGCGTCGCTGACAATAAGCTTCTCTTTCTTCATTTCCTTTTCGGAAATCTCGCTGGACAAGAACTTCTTCAAGTTCTTGGGGATTTTGCCCTCGACAATACCGGTGACGGCAGACAAAGCATCGGTGGTGTTTTCAAATTTGGAGAAAGCCTTCAGCTTAAGACTATAGTAGACAGCAAAGTCAGAAAGAAGAATGTCAGTTGGAATGTCAAAAGAAGCGATCGTTTCCTTTCTTGTTCAGCAATTTACGTACGTATTGTTGGCCTGATCGGGAGTTTCAAAGTCTTTCCAGATGTTTTCAGGGTGTTCAATCTTCTTGTCGTCGACAAGCTTGAATAGAGCATAACCGGCGGCAGTTTCATAGAGGACCAACATGGCTGAAGTTTTTTGAAAAAAAAAGGGAAGGATTCCACCAAAGCTTGTTGAAGGAAAATTGGACAGCCGAGAGGGGAGCACAATTTTTCAATTTCCTAAGCCCTAGTGACTGGAAGTCAGCGAAAAAAAAAGCCACAAACTACCATTTATAGAATATACCCGCTCCTCAATACATGTAAGCTTACTTACCCAGGCTATTCGGTGCGCGAATGAATTTTCATACAAGGATATGTTATTTATGTAGCAACTTGAAAAGTGAGAAAAATGGCATCATAGCTAGCTTGCGGTGACTTCACTGCTGTTCTGTAGTTGTTGACAAGATAGTCATTTGTCGGTTCGGTGCAGCCTCGATGATAGATAGGCAAGACAAGTTCACTTTTAGCAATAAGAAGACCTGTAGCAATGATCATAATGTTCGCAGAGCCAACGGAGTCTATTTTCATCAATGCACATCCAAGGGTGCGAGACATGCTCTTGAATTCAGACAGCATATTGTGCCATTCGACTTGTGTAACTTGACCAGGTGTCTGTAAACCTTCGTGGCAAGTATCTCTAAGCAGAACGGACACGTCTTGCTACTGAGATATCCATCGATGATAGCCATTACATCTCCTCTGGTCTCTTCAAATGCACTTTATAACTTGGCACTGCCGCGCCGGAGATGGCCCTTGGGGGGGTTGTTTCGAGCGACCCAGCTTCCGCCAAAAATGGATATGTAGATCTTTTGTCTACGGTAGTCTAGCAACCACGGCCTGGCTTCGGATGGTTGCTGCGAGCCGACGATGTGCCCTGAGA